>NW_022147403.1:0-5281 GCF_002938485.1 Sitophilus oryzae | reverse complement strand
CCTATGTTGATATAAAAAATAAATCTTACTTTTACGTGAGGAATCTCCCCACGAGAGATGGCACATGGTTTTTGAAACACCCTGTACTTTGATCATCCACTGATATGTTATAATTTAAAAATTAAAACGTTGCTCTTTGGCCAACAAAAAATATTTGCAAGGTTTCCATGCGAGTGGAAAACAAATAAAGTATAGTATCAATAATTATATTACTCCAAAAAACAAGAGAACCAGTAGTATACAGTAATAAGCAATTCATGTAAATAGATAAATTTATGATTACGGTGTTAATAAAACTTTATAATAATTTATTTAAATACAAATAAAATAGTCAAATAAATGTTAACTTATGTTATTAATGTTGGAATTTAAAGTACCATTTATCAATGTAATAAGAGGTTTTACTCCAATAACATAATATTTTACAGAATTACTTGACCCCTGTATCCATTTATACATATAAAACTGAATGCACAGGTAGCCAAAGCCAAAGTCAAAGTCAAGCACAAGGAGGCTTTACAAATGGACCAATAAATTCATTCAACAGGCCTCCAACTTACAGACCACCTGTCAGCACATTACCTCCACTTGCAGCAACAAGTGCGGCTCCAACTCTGACTACAGATCCGGACGATATTATTTATAACGACGAAATAAAGCCAGTTCACGAAGACTACGATCCAGTTTTAGATATTTATAACAATAAATTACCACCTGGTTAGTCCTTAACCTAACAACATCGCCGATCAGCATTCTTTGGTATAACAAAGCAGACACAGCTCATAAACTAACGTTGAAAGGGACCCATTAGATAACATAACAAAGAATTCTAACCATATTATAAGTCCTTATGTATAGCACCCTGTATATTTTATTAAGATTTTTGTCTAGATGTGGTGGTCCGAACTGTATTCCGGAAACTTCGGCATATGTCCTAAAATGCTTTTAGTTTCAGAGATACAGGGTGTAGAAGTTTTATTTTTATTTCGATTTTTTCCAAATAATCTCTGATGTAACGTCAATATTTCGACGAAAAGTGGTGGTTTGGGAGTTTTTTTAACATGAGAAATTTGATTTAGATGTCAATATGACTCCTACTTGTAGAGGGCGCCGCGCCGCTTATATGTTTATTAACTGGTTTGAACAGTAATAATTTTTCGTTCGTACCTGTATAAAACTACCGAGTGATAAAATATACATTTACGACGTTTTTAATGTAAAAAATGTCTCTTGGTAAAAATCGCTACGAGTAATGGTT
Source organism: Sitophilus oryzae (assembly GCF_002938485.1). Classification (NCBI taxonomy): domain Eukaryota; kingdom Metazoa; phylum Arthropoda; class Insecta; order Coleoptera; family Curculionidae; genus Sitophilus; species Sitophilus oryzae. The sequence goes on along the minus strand of NW_022147403.1, from coordinate 4,023 downwards.
CTCGAGATATTTGGAATCGAAATTATGAATACACATCACATCATTGACATAAAGTAAACGTTTTTGTGCCAAAAGTTCAACAGAAACTGTTTTATCTATATTTACTATTTTAAATATCTTGAGAACGGTTCCTCGTAGCAATTTTTACCAAGAGAATTTTTTTACGTAGAAAATCACGAAAATGTATATTTTTCACCCAGTAGTTTTATACAGATACGGACGAAAAGTTATTACCCTTACCTTACCCCGAACTTCGAACTTCCAGATACCAATTTTCGTCCAAATATTGATGTTACTTCAGAGATCATTTGGAAAAAATCGAAATAAAAATAAAACTTCTACGCCCTTTATCACCGAAAGTAAGCATTTTAGTACATACATTGATACAAACTTTTTTATTTATTTTTATCTGCAGAATAATATGCTGCTGAAGTTGAACCCTGCTGGCAAGCGAAACCTTGGGTCGGCGTTTACATGTATAGGAGTGAATCACTATGGCAACAGCGACGGAGAAAGCAAAAATACGAAATATTTATTACATAATCACTTAATTTGACGCTAGTACATCTTATTTTACTAAGCGTGTTGGCTGCAATTTTCTGCACACACGCAATCGGCACCTTAAGACCAGAAAACTGCCGACCCTTGGTATATGATTATCAGCCGAAGAACACATACATATACACATACACTATGATCGAAAAACAAAGATGTCTGTAACAACGGTCACCGATGGCTATAGAATAAAGATCGTTATCATTTATATGTGAAATTATATGGGAAATGTCATTGATGTTCATTTTCAAGCCAACTGGACCCCGTTTTCATTTTCGATAATACGGTATTTGTGTATAAATTCAACATAATCAATTGTTAAGAAATATTTCAATCCATTTTTCGGTGATAAAACAAAACAACAACTCATTCACTAACATTTAACCCTTGTTTCAGGATATACGCCGCCTGGGCAGTATTTGCGTGTTTTCCAATCCTCACTTGGAGCAGCTACACACAGGATTTGGGCACGTTTTTAACCCTACTAATCTGTATAACAAATTACAACAAAGGAGGAATCGAGGGGCCCTAGATGAACTCGGTTCCCTACTTTGAAGAGACTGATTAATAGGAATGTGCCTTTGCCATTTTAGTTAAAACCAGGTGTTTATTAATGTTTTTTACGCTGACATATTATCTCATTATGCCTATTCACGTTAGTTGATTTTAACAATAGAAATTCACTCATAGTGCATTATTTTAACTAACATGAAATTTTATTACGATTATAATAAACATAACATATACAGTGTGATTCAAAACTATACAATATTCTTTTTGAGGTTCCAAGATCTCAATATGAGACAGACTATAGATTGTTGCTCTTAATGTGAAATTAGCCCAATATGTAATCAAAAATGTATACCAAGTCGACAAGATTACTAAAACTTAATGACTGGTCCAATTTAATAGTTACGGAAAATTAATCAGAAAAATTTTAGCGGAATTGGGACTTTTCAAAATATGAGTGTTCTACAATAATTAAAGGAATTCCATTGATTAATTATTATCTATTCTAATAGTGAATACTCAGTCCTAGGTACCTATTCATAAAATAAATCACAATTGATCGTCAATTGAAGAAAAATTGTAGAACGTCTATTCGAAAATACATTAAATTTAGGTATTTTACAGGTATTTAGCAAATCAGTATTTTTAGCCCCCGTCCATGAATTCAATCGTCAATTACCAACAACATTCATTTTCAAAAATACACCAAATAAAAAAATAAACATCTCCGATTAAAATTGGGTAGTTTTCATATTCACAACTTCTGCATTCCAGAAGTATAATCGAAACATTGAAACAAAATAGTCTAAAATCAACACTTCTTAATTCTGAGATCTTTACCACATTACGACATATTGTGGTAAAACCCTAATTAATTAAATATTCCATAATAAACATCTATCAGTTTAAATCTACACATGAGTTTCCCGTATGTGTAGAAACTCATATATATAAATTGACACACTACTACACATTTTATTACATGTAGTTCTTATCCATGTAACTCTCAAGAATGAAGATAGTGGAATAAGATTCGTGTTTCCTGAAACCACGTGGGTATTAAAATATTCTTTGCACGTAGTCCAAAATAAAAAAATATTTTAACAGACAGATAAAAATTACATTTAAAATTATTAATTACATTTTTTGCTCTGTACTTTTAATATTAATTTTGTTAAAATAAACTAAATTGATAGTAAAATGAGTTTTATGAACAAGCAAACATTTTAGAGTAACAGACAAGAAATACTAATTTAACTTTATATTATTTTTTTATTTTCTATAACAAAAGCCTACTTGTTTATAAAACGTTTTAATCATATAGTAAGTATTATAAATATATGATCAAAAAATGTTGATCTTGTTATACAGGATGCAGTTGAAAATACCCTCATACATCAAACATAAACTATATCAAATTAAACACGTGTTATATTGCCATTTTTTATCAATTTCAGGTAATAATAATAGAATATTTAACAGATATTCACAAACTAATAATTATAGACGAGAACATCGGGAAAGAGATCAGCCATATGCCAACAGAAACTTCTATACCCAAGGCCAAGGAAGAACACAGGGAAGAAGTTTTAGCTTTCCATCATAATTTTATTCTTAATTTCTCTATAGTGTATTAAAAAAATAATGCTGTGTATAGAAATATTTATTTTTAAACATAATTTCGTAGATAAACTTTTTTATATTTTACTTAGTAATAATATATTTTAGTACGGTTATGTTTTATAAATCAAAAATACCAAATTCTAACAAAAATATGGAATCACCATTGTGAAGGCTGGCCCCTATTTCCAAAAGAGTTGATATACTAGTTGAAAATTCATAAAATCTGAAAAACAAAATGGTTATCTTATAAATATACTTATGTTCATATCAAATAAACTTTTAGTCACGTGATTAAGATTCACCGGCACAGCGTTGCCCAATTTTGCGTATTTTCTTTTAATCAAAATATTTTAGAAAACAAAAATAAATTAATTATAAATATACGGGGTGCTACAAATTCGAAGTACGAGCATTGGTATCTCGGTAACCGTAACAGATACGAACATGGTTAAATTGGGGCAAAGTTGCGCTTTGGGATGTTCACCAAGATGCCATCAAAAAACTTTTAAAAATTTCAGGAATTGCTGAGTTTTTTTGGAAAAAACTGATTTTTTTGAAAATCAATTTTACTTTTTCCTGTCGTTACTTTTTAAAAAATCAAAAACTAATTACAGATTCTCATAGCCACTTTATGGGCTATCTGATAGTATTTTTAGATTTTCAAATTAGCTGATAATTTGTGAGATACAGAGACCAACTTATTTTTTTTAAATACGAACCTGCATTTTTTATTTCAGATTTTGAAAAAACTCGGTCTCCTGAGGACAATGATATGCCACACTTAATTTTTTTTTGTTTTGACATTTGAACACAATTTATTTAAACTAATTTCAAGTTCGGTCCTGTTTTTTTTTAATATTTAATCTATTCATCGTTACAATATTGATTAGCTTTCAAACTTAACAATGACGTGGAGTAAAACATTGAATACGGAAAATCAAATGCAATAAAATAATATAAAATAATTAATACAAACATAATATGTATAATATAAAGAATCAAATCATTTTCCCGGAAGATGGATTGGAAATGGTAGAGCAGTATAATGTCCAGCGAGGTTTCTGGACCTATCGCCAAGTAACTACATTACTTGACGTCATTTCTAAAAGTGAAATCAATTGATCTCAACATTTACAATAAAGACTACCAAATGCATTCGGAAGTATAAGAAAAAAGTTCAAAGCGCTATAAATAAAATTGAACGAAAAATAAATTTGTTCAATAGGGAGGGTGGTAACCCTTTCGAACATGCAGAACATTAGAAACTAGTGTGTAGAAGTTGATTTATTTATAATAACAAAGGATTAATATTATGCATATTATTAGATCGTACAC
>NW_022147402.1:0-3633 GCF_002938485.1 Sitophilus oryzae | reverse complement strand
GTGTTGCAGAAGCACAACAAACTAGAGATAATTAATTATTTCTGGTATGCAATCGGAACGAGAAACCACTACCGGCTTTTCAGGTTAAAGGTAAACAATTTAATAATGCGCTGCCTTTGCCGCCATATTTGCCTTGCCCATATCATGTTGATAAGCCTTGAGTTGAGGTGGCGCTGGTCAAATCAAATCGCAATGTTGCCAGTTGTTGGCTGGCGCACCAGCACGGTTCTGCAATGTGATTGGGCGTATTTTTCATACGTTATCAATTGGCACTTTAAAATTATTTCAAATTAACGCAATTTTGAGTGCCTATAAAAAAATTATTCAATATCATGGAACTATTTTTTTTTTGGATAAATATACTGAAAATAGTCTTCTATTTCAGATTTTGGCCTTGAATTGGGTATTTTATTTTTTGTGAAAGAGTCCATTACCAAACACTTTTTCGAGTGACAACATAATTTGTAAGTATATTAGAAAAAAAAAACATTTACAGGTCTTAATTTATATTAAGTCCCAATTTATGCCAAAATGAATAAAGCTAAACCATTTTAAGTCCAAATAAAATTATTTTACTGATATAATAAGAAAAGATTTAACAGGAAATTGTAAAACAGTTGTGTATGTTGCAATTTGGAAACAATTTACTATTTTTATTAAGTTTACATTGATTACCATATAATAGCAAAACTGTCAAAATCTATATTCTTTATTGTTGACCCGCAGACATAACATACTGAACTAACCTAAGATCACAGAATATATACGCAATTTTTATATATTTTTTTTATTATTAATCTGGGTTAACAACGAAACAAGCAAAAAACCAATCACGGCGCGTCTCGATCTATTTCAGGAACCGTGGGAACTAATTTTTATAACACGGGCTTATAATTTATCGTACTATTTTGTGAAATAGCACGAAGCAATCAAGGTCAAACGTTGTGGTGGCTTCAGAAAAATAAGTGATATTAAAAATCAAAAACAGTGCATTTAGAAAACAGTTACCGATGGTAGATTAAATTGGATATTCCTGTAAGGTTACACATTACAAAAGAATATTTAGTTTTAATCATTGTCTAACATTATTAGTTACAATATAGTAAAAAATATTTTTCCAAAACTTAAAATCATAAAACCGCAGTGCAATACGCACTGACTAACTGTTCTGACAGTCCGCCTTTTATAGGTCATAATCCACGGTGTTAAACTATTTAAAAAATCGTCTAATTATTTGTTATTTTTGAATGAATTTATGTCCAGCCATGTTATTATAATATATAAAAGAATCTTTTATTGACATCGGGTCAATCATCAGATCGATATATTGATAATGTTGCCAGTATTACTCATCAAGCAATACTACTTTTATATTTATCAATTAAGGCCGCGTAAACAAACATAACTTATACAATTTTATATACTAATTCATTATAATAAAATGAAATAATAAACATATTGTAATTATATTCCTGCAGACTGAGTGAAAAGTTTTATTCTTAAATATCTACTCTACATATTATAAACGCGTGTTCAAATATTAATCTTGTGGAACATATATCAACATAAACCGAGATGTAATTAACGAAATATCATCGTAGCAACCGCTATTTTAGAAACGTCTAGGTTTACTTATTTCACTGAGATGTATGAAAAAAATGTCCTTTGCCTCGGGTACAGATACCGCCACATTTTGGAAATAGCTCAAAACGAAACAAAATTGGACGACGCAACAGGAAACGCCAGAAAATGATTTTTAAGAATCGAAAGTAGGTCGAGGCCAACCGAAGTGGGTCAAGACAACTGGAAATAAACTGAAATAGGACAAAGTTGGGCGACGAAACGCTGCCCTAACCTGCTTCGAAGAGTTCTCCACATAATGTAGAGGCTTTTTTAGATTTAATAAAGATTTTTAAACCAAATGAAAACATAATTCAGCGTTTTCGGAACCTAATATCTCAAGAAAATTAATTTGAGAATATTTCGATACAAGGTTCAAGAACTTGAAATTTCCAAGAACAATAATATTTATGTAGGTACATAGGTAAGTATTTTTGACAATATTTTTTGTATATTATTTTTAGAACCAAAAATCACTTACGGACATAAACATGTCTACGTGCAGATACCTATTACCGTGATCATTTGCTAATTACGCCAACCGATTGTGTTCTATTTATTCTCGTATCTCTTTCCTTTCTTTACATAACAAAATGGAAATTACGACGTCTTTTTTCGCTCCGAACAGACCTATGTAGACGTCCAGTTCCTCATTGCTTGACCAGCCGACGGCAAACAGCGCAGCAGGTTGAGTGAAAGTTGTCGTGGAATTGTTTTCTGAACAATAATCATTTATTAGGCTCTAATAGGAATAAGTAAATAGCTCTGTATGGGTAGCGTTCGGCGTTACGGTTCGCCATATACTCATTCTAATACTCTGTTGCTTTAACTTCTTTTGTCTTAACGATTGTCTGTGCGTCGTCGGATGTACTGCTATTACGACCGAAGAACCATTTCGATTCTTCTGGGCTAATTAGAACCGAGACGATGTTCTTATTTTTTTCTGCCTTTGTTCGTTCTAGTTTTTTTTTATCGTTTGTATACTGAACGATTGTCGAAGAAAGGTACGATTAGAGATAATCTTGACCAATTGCTATGGTTATTTGCTCGTGTTTTAATTTTACAGTAGATACTACTATTTGATAATGCAAATTCTATTTGTATATATTATTACTACTGCCATTACTCGCTGACGAATATTTGACACGCCTCAAAAGATGCTTACGCAAGGCGTTTTCTTTCATGAACTTTTCTCTCTTCCACACTCCGGACATTCAACAATCTCATTACTTTGTTGTCTCTTTACTTTTTGGTTGTCGTTGTTAACTGAGTTTACAATTCTCCTCACCACTATTATTTATTTAAAACGATCACAACTTCGATGTATCCCGAGCAATCTTCTCTGACTCTATCTCTTGTCTATCTGTTTTCACTCTCAGTAATAATTATTGACACAACTAAAGATTTTTGTACGTATGTAAACACATTGCTGAAAAATCTTACTTTCTTTGTGTTCTAGTAAAAGGATGAGAATGATGCAGATACTACGCGGAGAGGCCGAAAACAATATGAAGTTTCATCCAAGATATAAACCTCGATATAGACGAAATTCTCATCTCCAAAAAATTCTATATGGGTATTTTGGCACTGCAAGGAAATCTACAAAATAAAATAGTTATTTTTTGTAAACACTCCTGGCGTTAATCCAAATAGAAACTACTTGTCAGAAGTTAGTTTCAGTTTACAGATATACAAATTTGCCTAACAAACAAAAAAATGCTTAACGTTTCGGAAAATTTATCTCTTTCCGTCGCGCGTCGTCGGAAGCAAAAAAAATACAAAGAATAAAGAAAAAAACTATTTAAAATATTTAAATTCAACTGTTCGAGAACACTTTAGTTTTTTAAAAACAGATACGTCTACAACTTTGAATAAGAAGACTAAGGAAGGAGCATAATGCTATCCATGTATTCATGCATGGTGGGCGGAAAAGCCACCATAAAAGCTCTCTAGGGTGGGGATCCTTGACAGTTCTGTTTGACGATTCATTTGACACATTTGAATTTGATTTGA
>NW_022147401.1:0-4656 GCF_002938485.1 Sitophilus oryzae | reverse complement strand
AATATCCGTATTAAAAATTATTAAGTAAAAATTATTAAAACGTATTTAAAAATACGGTTTTTCATCTGTCGCTTACAACGTACTCGCCTCTGTACTGGTTAACGCCAAGCGCCAAGCAGTAAGTTGCGTGCTCAGTGATGAATGGCAAGTAGCAAGCGGCGAGCGATTCGCTTGATCGCTTGATTTAGTTTATTTCGAAGCATTGTCGATGTAGGTCGTAAAATTTTGTCCCTCAGATACGCAACGGATAAATATACATACGGCGTCGTATAAATCTGCTACCTGCAATGCTCGCTGCAATGTATGTAGAAAATTCGCTCGGCTTTTTATTGAGTATGTCACATTAAAATCGGATTTCAATTTATTTCATTCTAGGATCGCTTGCGTTCGTCGCTTGGTACTCGTCACTTGCATCGCTCGTTCATAATCGAGCGATGTCGGTTATTTCAATAATCGAGTACTCGAGCGAATTTTCCGGTACTTCCGGTATTTACGGAAGTGCCGCCATATTGAAAATATTAATGCACGTTCTGCCTGGAACACCCTGTATACAGGATGAGTCTTTAATATTTATTATGAATCCAATAAATCCAACAAATAAAAGAGATTCAAAAATTTCTCAGTTCTTAAAAATAAATCCAAACCAAACCCAATTTTCTTTTATGTATTTAGATTTTATTAAAAAAAAGGAACGTACCGACACTGTACCAAATTTAACAAGCATAGCGTATGATTCTTTCGCTCTAAACGGGGGCATAAACGAAATGCCTCCCCCAGCCAGATTAGAGGGCTTATAATATAGGGAGAGATTGTAGGCCACTAGGTCGCAGATTAATCTTTAGAAATAATCGATAATACGCTGAATACATACCTAAATTATGAGATATTCCTTCATAATTATCTAACAATAATAATTTTCTCAAAACAACAAATATAACTAAACCTACTGTTAAAATTAGCAATTATGATTAGTTACGCATGGTATGATGGGAAAAACATAATTCATATAAAAAGAACATTAGAATTAAAAAGCTCATGAAACATTTCTAAATTAATATATTAATTAATTTTTAATGACAGCTGGCTATTCTGATTTTGCTGCATTGGTTGGCAATAAATCTAGAAAATTCGAAACCCGGGTGCGTCTCAAAGATGGCCATCCCTATAACTTTCATTTTTCAGAAAAAAAAGACGAGATTTGGTGTGTGTTAGTATAAGACATAAATACGATTGATTGACACATTCAATCCTTTTCGGTCACTTCCTGTTTCACCGGAAATGACTACAACTTTTGTGGTTTGATTTTTGAATAGCACCCTTGATATTGTTTTTACTCTATTCGATAGAAAATTACACTCTGATTAGACTGACATATCGTGAGTAAACTTTTGACATTTTTGACTAAAAAATAGTATTTTAAATTTTAATCTAGAGTGTCATGGCTGTGTTAAAAATACTAATTTTGAATAAGAAGAATTCAATTCCAAGAGCCTTGGAAAAATAGATTTGATCGTCTAATGTTTTTCGTGTCTTGCCCTGAGTAGTTAAAAGATGCTCAAATCGTATTTTTAATCATATCTCAATTTTTTTAAATGGAACGAGGGTGGCTCATTAGCATATTGGGAAAAATATTTTTTTTACGAATAATTTGGTACCACTTGGTATTTCGAGACAGATTGTCGTTATGAACCGCATGCGTTACAATTTAAAATAAACCATATGGGAAAATGTAAAAGTTGACATATGATATATCATTCTATTCATAGTGTCATTTTCTATCGAATAGACCAAAAAAATACCGATGGTACCATTTAAAAATCAAAAGGTATAGTCATTTCCGGTTAAACAGGAAGTGATCGAAAACAATTGAATACGTCAATCATTCCTAATTTATGGCATATACTAACATACCAAATCTCGTAGTTTATCTGAAAAAATAAAAAAGTTATAGGGGTGAGCACTTTTAGAGCGCACCCAGTATATCACTATTGTCAAAACAAGTAAGTAACGACAGGACAAAATAAAATTCATTTTAAAAAAATCGTTTGTTCTTCTAAATAACTCAGCAATCCTTGAATCCAGCCAATTTGACCTGTTTTAGGCTGTATTACGTTGCAAAAAGTAGACCGGTAAACTACGGTAAAGAGCGGTTCATGAAAACATCGGTTTGATACGGAACGATTTGGTAAAATACTGGAAACGTCAAATGTTCAATTCAATGTGCTAAATTTCAAATTCTATTATAAAATTTATCTTTTATGTATTTTTAATGTACTTATTCTCTGCTTTTACGTTTGTTTCTTCTTTTCAATGGAGTTTAACACTGAAAAGTTCTTTATTAATAAACTATTAAACTCGTTAGACAGCTCAAGTGAAGATTTGCAGGTCCACTATTAAAACAGATCAATAATAAATAAACAAATCTAATCAATATTTATATTTTTATAGCTTACAAAACATTCACGATTACTTGTTGTCTTGTCATGTTTTCTTTAAATGTTCCTGACTTTAAGAAACAATGGCTGCATGATAAGTTTACATGGTCCTAAAAAGTCATTCTATTTAGTTAATGAAATTTATTTTCCTTTACTGCCTACCTCCATTTCTTTTGGATGTAAATACAAAATATTACTACAAGTATTATAAATTATATGAGAATTTCACTGGAACTTCCAATATTTGCTTGATTTCTGTCACATAAATGACATTGATGACTGATTGATTGACAAACAAAACCAGAAAAACTAGCCTTCTCGCGCTGGTTAGTTTGGTGACAGTTATAACCGAATTTTTCAGGAACCGTGTTCCGTAATAAGAAAACTTTCAGGAGACCGATAGAAATGGAACATAAAACCATAACCAAGGTAAGCAACGGAATACACCCTAAATGATGTTCGTATCTCTTACGCTTTCCGAGATACCAATGCTCGTACCCCGAATTTGTAGCACTCTGTATATAAAACGTCACCCAAATTGACCTTGCTTATAAACACACGCAGTATATTAATATCACAATAGGAAACCGGAGGAAGAACAACCGTACGGAAACACCAGACTTATCTCCTCTATTTTATGTTCTTGGCGCCTAGCTTGTATTTATACACAGTAGTCTCTACATAATTTAAATTGTTATATTTAGAGAGGCGTACGGCAAGTTTACTTTATCTCGGGGACTAGATCAAAGAAAAAAGCTACTGTTCTACCAGTACATAATCTTCTTTTTTATGATTTCTGTTTTCGGTTTGTTTTAAAATATATGACGGGCGAGAGATTAGGGAGTGGGAACAGAAAGATACAATGAAGGTTTGTTTGTTTTGGTGTTTGTTTGCTGATGATGTACGTACAATATTATTTGAACACGTCCAGATTCACACGGTTTTTTCTAGTGATAAAAATAGTAATAATTAGTAAGAAAGATAAGAAAACAATATAACATACGAACATCCTTCAAAAAACAAAATACAGATCTATTAGATCCATTTTAACCCATAGTAAACCAATGAACACTGGACAACAAACAAAAAAAAAGGAATATACAAAATACCATGTAAATGTGATAAATTTTATATTGATGAAATATCTAGACGACCCTTATAGAGCGCTTGCACACACACCGGCAAAATCGGTGCCTGTGCCGGAGCTGAAATCGATTGCAATATAAATAAATTAGCTCCTTCACATATACTCCGATCCGGTAAAATAGTCAGCGACCGGCAAATACAATAGAATTAAATACAACCGTCGGAACGGGTGCAAAGCCGGCGCCGACTCCGGCACCGATTTTGCCGGTGTGTGTGCAAGCACTCTTAAGCTTCATTCAGAACCTCGCAATTAGTAGAATAAATTGGTAGTTTCAATTACACTTTATACTTCATTGTTTACGATACTTAACAATGTCTAAAAAACAATAGATTTTGTTTATTAAAATTAATAGTAATATCCTAGCAACAGCTTCCATTAGTCCATTGTATCCAATAATAGTATCCATAGAGAAAGCCTAATATTTATATAATAATACAATCACCTTTTGATTTCTAACCACAATGTCTCTTGACGGAAGATAATCAAAATCAAAATTTCCCGCAAATTTTGAAGTACAATTAGTGGAAAAGTCAAAAGTTTGTTAACTTTTTCTACTAATTGAAAATGACTACCACTAATTTAAACGTTCTGAATGCTTAAATTGAAATTAAAGGAACAAACTTCTACGCTTATTGAAACCACTAATTTATTCCACTAATTGCGAGGTTCTGAAGCTTTAAATGTTCGAATTAAAGAACATACAGATTATTTAAGAAAGAGCGATTTTTACAAATCTAAGATTTGTTGGCATTCATGGGACACAGGACGCAGAGCAGATTTTAACAAGAACAAAGGTTATTGTGAAAGACATAAATTAGGAATGCTTGACGTATTCATTTGTTTTTGGTCACTTCCTGGTTCACTGGAAATGACTACAACTTTTGGTTTTTAAATGGTGCTCCCGGTATATTTTATTCGATAGAAAATGACACTCTGAGTAGAACGGCATATCAAATGTCAACTTTTGACATTTTTGCGGTTTTTATATTTCAATCTAGAGTGCCGTGGCTGTGTTAAAAATACCAATTTTTAATCAAGGAGCCTTGGAAAAACAGATTTGATTGTCTAATGTTT
>NW_022147400.1:0-9142 GCF_002938485.1 Sitophilus oryzae | reverse complement strand
TGTCTCGATGGTCTTCATCTCACTTAACCCTCTTTAACTTCATCAAACCACTCAATTACTGCTTCCTCAAAATAAGCGTCCCAGTGGGGCACACTTTTTAGACTACCCACCATCCTAATAATGTAACATTCTTGGCGTGGTGGTGCCACACAGATCCCAATGAAACTTTAGCCCCCACTGGTAGGAACTATGGGTAGGAACAATACTTGATAAAATCAAGTGCGCCTTTAACAGTTGCATATTGGTACACTAACTTAAAGGTAAATGGCGCGGTAAGGCCTAATTCTTAAACGTAAACATTTTACAGAGGTTTAAATAGTGCTTGGGGTCCGCTGGACCCCACCACGCCAGTTGAGGGTTAAGAACTTAAGAAAATGCCGTTGTACTTGTCTATGCTTGTTTTAAGAAAATAATCAATATTCTCGTAAGCGCTTGCGCTCATATAAAACGTACGTTTTGAACTAACCTAAATTAACAATTATTTTTAAAATTTCTAATACTAGAGAAACTAATTTTTGCATTAATAATTTCTAGATCAAATATACATTGTTTATTAAAATTTATAAACCGTCATATTCAACATGTCAGATATTTCGAGAATTCGCTATAGATATTATTTCGAGAAACCCCTAGTTTTGAGAATGCGCAATTCAGTTTTGAATTAGCATTAGCCCTAGAATGTAAAATATCCCAACCTGTTAGGACTAAGGCTAATGTTAGTATCGATACAATACCATCAGGCAGAAATCTACCCTATCGAAAGATGCGTACAATTTATCTTAGATAGACACTTTCTAAAACAGGAAATAAACTAACTTAGATTATCCTAAACCATCTGATCCGATAGTCAAGCAGCACTAAAAGCGATCAACTCAGTAACCATCAATTTGAAGTTGGTCAAAGAATGCCCAGAGAGGCTGAACAAGGACAAAGAAAATAAAGTCCTCCTACTCTGGGTACCCGCTCACCAAGCGATAGAAGGCAATGAAAAAGCAAACGATCTAGCTAGTAAAGGAGCGAACTGGACCAGAACCGTTCTGCTTTCCAAGCGGAAACCAGCTTGAAGCGGAACTGAAGAACCTGGAGGACTCCATCCGTAACTTGGAATGGGAATCCTCCAACGGTCTAAGATACTCGAAAAAGTTCCTCAGAATTATGACTTATGATTTAAGTAAGAACAATCTTCGGATTGTCACGGGACTAACGGATTCACGGATTCTAACAGGACACTATCTCCTCAACGAACACCTCAGTAGATTAAAGCTGAGAAACAACGGGGAATGCAGATTCTGTGGGGAAACACCAGAACACCTTATCACTGAGTGCGCCGAGACGACAAGCGTTCGTGCCATAAACTTTGGTACGGCTGATGTCGAAGCTGGAGAGCGGGTCTCTGTGGAGCCGTCTCAGATACCGGTTTTTGTCAAAGCCCTGAGACTGTATGATGAGTTATAACCTATTATAACTCAAGAAAGGGGAACACACAATAGATCTGTAAGGTCGCGGTGATTAACCCCCTCCTAAACATTCTACATTCTAGGATCGATACAACGGAAGCATGAACGCTAGCGTTCGTTAACGTTGATTCATATTCTTGAGGTTAGGACTAATGTTAAGCGGCCCTCACACGATCAATAATATTGCCAATATTTTTTATTGTCTTTTATCAATATTCAAAAGGTGGCCTGACACGGTCAATACATATATCAATATTAAGTTTTGTGCAGATATTAAGTGTGAATTATACCCTATACCAAAAAACAAAAGATAATAAAAGCGTCTATTGCCATCATTTTGGCATATGTAAGTGAGAAAAAATCGAGGAAAAAATACATATCAAAAAGAAAAACGTTTAGCCAACTAAATCTTCTAGAGTACGTTAAGAAACAGGAGGCTGATAATTGCGATCCAAAACTGGTGAAAACAACGACGGCGATGTTCCGTCTTCCGCCATCGTTACCAAATACCGCCATAGTTTATTCAAATCTTGTCAATCATGCGACCTAAAGCGGCCCTCACACGATCAATAATATTGTCAATATTTTGGATTATTGACAATATTATTGAGTGTTTGAGCGTAGATATTGATGTACTTTCAATATATTGATGGATTTTCGGGTCCCTGAAAATACTCGTCAATATTAAAGGTGGAGCTAGTATTATTGACAATATATTGACCGTTAGGTCGCATGATTGACAAGATTTGACTAGTTTATTTAATCTATGGCTTATTTGTGACCATGGCGGAAGACAGAACATCGCCGTCGTTGTTTTCGGAAGATGAATCTGAGATTGAAACAAAAAGTGAACGAGAAATATTACAAAATTTTTATAGATAGTTATCGTGAAATGCCAGAACTATGGGATATTTCGTCAAACGACTACCTCCAAACCGCGACAAGAAAAAAGAAGGTTATAAAAAAATTATTAAACATTTATAAAAAAAAAATTAAAAAATGCGGGAATGAGAGATGTGAAAAAAAATCAATCTGTTAAGAACAAATTTCCGAAAAGAACTAAAAAATAAAGAGACTCTCAACGCACAGGGAGTGCAAGTGCAGACATATATGAACCTTCGTCTTGGTTTGTTTTTGGAACTTCAATTTTGAAAGATGTACAAAAGCCAGATAAAACGAAATCAACCATAAATGAAACAATAGAGGTAAGTACCTATTAATAGTTTTTATTTTATTTTACAAGGATTATATCTATTATTATACCTAACGCTTTATAAATGCGAATAATGCGACAAAAATAGTTGAAATAATCCTCAAAATAAAGTATAATATAATATCTATATAACAGTGTGTTGCCAATCTACTTGTCCTTCTTGATTAAAATAATTTCGATAGAGATCTCTGATTTCCTTTGCTCCTTTTTTGCTCTGTTAGTAGGGTTTCTAAATAATCCGTGTTTAAGGTGTAAATTCCGTTCTGTCACATCCTGTGTCACATTGCCCAGTGGTTATATTCTCAGATATTAAAGTGTTTTTATAATAATCAACAGATCATTTTCGCATTAAAAAATTATGTAAATAGCAACAAGCTATTGTAATAGTCGCGACTTTCTCCGGGGACAATTTTTGGGTTTTGAAATATTATAAATCTTGTTACAAGTATACCAAATGCATTCTCTACAACTCTCCGGCCTCTAGAGAGTCGGTAATTAAATATGCGGTCGGTTCTGTGTTGCATGTTCACGATTATATGGTTTTCAGGAAATTATTACCCATTTGAAAAGCATCATCTCCTAGAAAAACGTAAGGGTATTTGGTATTAGTATGTGGTATAGTTGAAGGTTCTGGAATGTCTAACAAATTATTTTGAAACAATTCCTTAAAAATGTTGTATTGTGAATAGCTCCACCATCCGAAACTCTTCCGTTTGTTCCGCAGTCTACCATCATAAATTCGTAATTAGCGTTGACTATAGCCATCAGCACTATACTAAAGTATCCTTTATAATTAAAGTAACGAGAACCGGAATTTGCTGGTTTCACAATATTAATGTGTTTTCCGCAGAGGTTTTCCGTCAATAGCGCCAATGCAATTCCAAAACTGCCATTTTCTACCAAACTCTAATGCGACATTTCTCCATTCATCTTGAGTTCTTGAAAGCTGTAAAAAAATATATTATTGTTTTTCAGGTTACATCTGAAGATCTACATACATCAAAAAGAACAAAAACCCAGGCAAAAACACCAGACAACAAACAGTTGTTGGCACTCGCATGCAAATACCTTTCGGAGGACGAAAAGTATGTAGGGGAAAGTCAGATTGCTAGTCTGGGCAAACAAACTATAAGCTTTAGCACCCCAACAAAGGTTATTTGCTGAAAAAGCAATCAATGATTTTTTTTTTTTGAAGCAGCGCTAGGAAATCTAAATCGTCACTCAGTAAAAATTAACGTGGCGGCTGAAGCACACAGTATTCACGACCACTATCAGCCGATAGTTGGACATCATCCATTGACCGTGGGAAATGTTATGCTACAAATTATGTTTCAACACCACTGCAGTTACCACTCACACAGCAAGAACATGAAGAATATCTAGTACTGCCAGAACATGTTACTTACTACGCACATACCTAATAAAAAGTTATAAATTATTGTATTTTAAACTTACTAACCTTGATGTAATCCTTTAAAACTCGAATTATGGCTTCACAAGTCTCCATAACTATTTCACTAATGGTTGTTGGTGAAATTATTGTTGAAAATTTTAAGTCCTCAAAGGATCTTCCTGTTGCCAAAAATCTAAGTGTGACGGCTAATCTTTCAGTTGCTGGTATAGCTTCCCGCATATTCGTGTTTTCTTTGGTAATATAAGGAGTGACCAAATGAAGCAATAGATCATATATTTCGCCATTCATTCTGAAGTAATTTTTATAATCATCAGGCTCCTGTTTCTTAACGTAGTCTAGAAGATTTAGGTGACCAAACTTTTCTCTTTTTGAAATCCATTTTTTTATCCAACGCCTTTTCTTAACTTTTTTCTCACTTACATGTGCCAAAATGATGGCAATACATGCTTTTTTCTTATGGTTCATTTGTTGGCACGATATTAACACTTAATATCGACACAAAACGTAAAATATAAATATTGATATGTGTATTGACCGTGTCATGTCACCTTTCAAATATTGATAAAATATTGACAATAAAAAACATTGACAATATTATTGATCGTGTGAGGGCCGCCTAACGATCAATATATTGTCAATATGACTAGCTCCGCCTTTAATATTGTCGAGTATTTTCAGGGTCCCGAAAATCCATCAATATATTGAAAGTATTTCAATATGTACGCTCAAACGCTCAATAATATTGTCAATAATCCAACATATTGACAATATTATTGATCGTGTGAGGACCGCTTTAGTGTTATGAGGGTTAAGATAGGAAGAATGAACCCACCATTAAATGTTCTCTGTTTTACATTAGATTACTGATGTATTTATTTTGCAGGATATTGTTGATAAAGGTCTAATATAGATCAAAACGTAAACAATGACTCTATGCTTTTGACTTAAAAACATTTTTGTTACGGACCATAATCCCAAGAATACAACCTTCAAAAAAATATATATCTATTGTCCAAAGAATACTATTATCCAAAAAGAAATATAATTACTATCTATACTAACTGGTTCATTGACGTAAACATTTTTAATCCATATTTAGAAATAATGATACGCGCGACTGAATTCCAGTCGATTTTAATTAACAGTATGCTTGTGCATTGTAAAATTTGTTTTTAATATTTTTATAAAAATATTATGCGACTAACATACAGTAATAAGAGTGGGAAAAAATCATAAAAAAATTATTATAAAAAATGTGAGCTTGAAGTATATTACGCTGTTTTTTTATTTTAACAAAGGGTTCTCCTATTGGAGGCTCTCCACTACGGCCGCAAGACTCGTTTGTGGTTTACATACTCGAACTCGAAACTCGAAAGAAAAAATTGAGATGAAGTTTATTTTTAGGGTTTCGCACCGTACACACAAAATGAAACCTTTTTAAAATCCCTTTTGTGTCCCTTTTGGTCACAAATGGTTTGTCTCTGAGAACCGCATATCGTGGGAATTTGAAATCTGGTTAATGCTATATCTGTTGGTTATACAGGGTGTTTCTAAAAACATGTGCCATATCTCGTGGGGAGATTCCTCCCGTAAAAATAAAATTTATTTTTCATATTAATATAGGTCCGATATTAATATTGGGCCGAGAGCTAATTACTCCGAACCAATGGGCACTTACCCTAGTATCCTACAGGCAGAAATCTACGCTATCGAGAGATGCGTACAACTTATCTTAGAAACTATCGAAAACAAGAAATAGCCATCTTATCTGATAGTCAAGTAGCGTTAAAAGCCATCAACTCAGTATCAATCAATTCGAAATTGGTCAAAGAATGCATAGAGAAGCTGAATAAATTAGGCAAAGAAAACAAAGTCCTCCTACTCTGGGTGCCTGCTCACCAAGGGATACAAGGCAATGAAAAGCAAATAATCTAGCTAGGAAAGGAGCGAACACTCCACTAACTGGACCAGAACCGTTTTGCTTTCCAAGTGGTAACCAACTCAAGGCGGAACTCAAAGAACTTGGAAGATTCCATCCGCAACCTGGAATGGAAATCTTGCAATGGTCTAAGACACTCTGAAGAAGTTTCTGAGGGGCTTATGATCAAGAAAAAATCACAGATCTTCCTGGGTCTGAAACAATCTTCGGATTGTCACGGGGTTTTAACAGGACACTGTCTCCCTCAATGAACACCTCAGTAGATTGAAACTAAGAAGAAACGGCGAATGCAGATTCTGTGGGGAAGATGGGAAACACCAGTACACCTCATCACTGAGTGCGCTGAGACGACAAACCATTCGTGCCATGAATTTTGGTACGACTGATATTGAGATGGAGAACTACCTCTCTATAAAACCGTCTCCAGATACTGGCTTTGTCAAAGCCCTGGGACTGTATGATGAGTTATGATTCAAGAAAGGGGGACACAATGGATCTGTAAGGTCGAAGTGATTAACCCCCTCCCACTCATTCTAAATTTCTAAAAATTCTAGGTCCGATTCTGTTTTTTTTTCGTATATAGTTATATGGGGTTACGTCTTCATAGTAAAGGAGGTAGCACTCATAGTAACTTTTACTTCCCAAATTTCATTCGAATCGTTAAAAAGCACTTGGAAGAAAATTATAATAAATCGAAAAAAAAGATTTTTAACCTCCTGTAGCTACGAAACAAAAGCAGTATCGGACCCATGCTGATTTGAAAAATAAATCTTACTAGCTTTGTCCCGCGACTTCGTTGGCGTTACACCTCGAATCGTTAATGCATTGATTTAAATGATTATTTAACTATTTAAGCATAGAGCCAGTAAGCCTTACAAATACACTATTTAAACTACGTTATTAACAATTTTAGAGCTACTCGTGTTTCATATGAAAGTGTGCAATTGTCGATTTTCTGGGTATTATTTTCCATATTTTCCCATTTTTCCAAAAAAAAATCGCAAAAAAATCGTGTTACTGGAGTGATAATCGTGTTTCTGGGGTCAAAGTATACTACCGTTACTAAAATAGTCAAATGACTATTTACCCTCTATGGATAGAATCCTACCTATGGTCCCATATAAACTGTATTACTAAAATAAATAGATTTGACATATAAAGTTTTCAATTGAAAATTGAAGTTTTCAATTGTCGCTTTTCTTGATATACCTACTTCCCTGATTTATTTTTATTTTTCAAGAGCACTAATACTCTACCCTACTACTACGTTATTTTTTATTTTAAGAAGGATGGTTTGAAGAAGAAATATTTCGTTATATTATTGATGTCACTAAATAAACCCTTGTCTAAAGTTTTATACTTCCAGATGTTATAGTAATGCATTTTCGTACAGCAAACTTTCATTCCCTATTCTACTCCCTAAGGGTATGAATTTTATAAATTCGCTATGTCCAGATAATTAACTCACGTCTTTTAAATGATCCTTTGTGCAAATTTTTATGTGTATAATACAGTGGTCATAAATGTTTATATAAATTTTAACTAACTTTACCCATTTTGTTGATGAATTTCAAAAATCTCTTCTAATTCTTTCTGTAGAATTTCATTCTTCTAGACCAGATAGTAAGGAATTTTCATACAACAAATTGTTCGATATAATTTTACACTCTAAGAGAATGGATTTTCTAAAATCGCTCTGCGTAACTAATTCACTAATGTCATTTAAACGAACCTTTGTGCTAATATTTATGTATCTAAAACTGGCGGTATTACTGACCCTTAAAATATCTAAAAACTTGATATATAATCTAACTGACCCACCACTGACAATGAGAAATAATTTATTTCTGGGGGTATTGTGTGTAGGTGTTTTTCAGGTATGTTTTAGTATTTAGTCATTTTACACAAAGAAATAGCCATTAAACAATATAAAAATACTTCATAACAAATCTAGATATACCTTCTATTTAAAAAAAGAATCATCAAAATTGGTGAAGCGGTTTCGGCGGGATGGATGTAACAAAAAAAACATTTTAGCTTTTATATATGTATATGTATATGGATGGATGGATGGATTTTTACGTGGGGAATCTCCCCATGACAGATGGCACATGTTTTTTTTTAAACCTTGTATACCTACAGGGAGATCTAGGTTTCCTATTGGGGATTTTCTCTCTAGTCTTTTTGTAGTTTTTCTTTTGAGTAGTTTGGCAGTTCAGAGTGAGCAAGCGTTAAAACACCAATTCAACGCACATAAAGCTCTCTCATGTTCAAATCTGGATTGGAAACTGTCAAAACACTTAAGTCGAGGGTTGTCTAGCAGCATTTGGCGAACTTGGGCAGTATTATCATCAATGATTGCATTTGTTAGCCGTATCTAGAGTTCTTCAGTGTCTCCATCTCCCAAGCTGGTACCATTGATAATCAGGTGCCATTATAGCATTTATAACCAGCTGCCCAACATTTCACGGTGGTAAATGATGGCACAGTTGTCCCTTATAAGGCATCCAACTGGTTTATGATTCGCGTAGGTGTATTGCTTTTCAAAAATAAATATTTGGTGACTGAAAAATGTTTGGAATTCTCTCTGGGTCAGTTTTTTCTTAGTTTTATAGTTTTCGAGTTGCTCTATTAAATCCAACATACGTTTCTTTAAGTCTTTATTAGCTGCTAG
Source organism: Sitophilus oryzae (assembly GCF_002938485.1). Classification (NCBI taxonomy): domain Eukaryota; kingdom Metazoa; phylum Arthropoda; class Insecta; order Coleoptera; family Curculionidae; genus Sitophilus; species Sitophilus oryzae. The sequence goes on along the minus strand of NW_022147400.1, from coordinate 445 downwards.
AATTTCAAGCACGTGTTTTCTTGCATTCAGCGAATTAAAGGTCATTGCTATAAATAAATACGAATGCTATAATAACATAGCGATTGAATAATTTTAGCTTTTGTAATACGTACGTAATATGTCTTTGAATGTAACCGTTTATTACCAATAACTTTTCCGTAAAGTTTTTACTTAAAACGAATTTTTAACTGAAAGGCATTTTTGTCGCGTTTTGTAACGGATAACAGGATTAAGTATTTATACCGCGGGTGCCAATAAAATCGTGGAACAAACCGCTCGCTATTTGATTTCTTTTTATCGAATAGAATTTAAACTTGAAATTATAGTTCATTCCACCTAAAATACACTGATTAAATGTTAACAATAAATACATTTGTTGCCTAAAACCGTCAAACATTTTAACTGAAACGATTCAATTATTTACAGAGTTTCACTGAAATAATTC
>NW_022147399.1:0-9641 GCF_002938485.1 Sitophilus oryzae | reverse complement strand
TGACTCGCGCATATCGTAACCATGATAAGGTATGCGTAAATACTGCACGACGTTATTCGGTTTTCCGATATCTCTCTAATAACTGTGCCGGTCAGGCGCTGTGCACAATTTTAGAGGCCATAAGTGGGCGTGCTATGTGCGCAAACTAGTAACCTAACTAGTGCCCGATTCCGAAAATTGGAACCATGAAAAACAATAAAGAAAAAACAAAGATTATAATCTGTATAATCTGTGATACTAGCGTATTGTTTTATTAGGAGTAACAATGATACTATTCGTTGTGTGGCTGCACCTTTGACATTACAGCCGACACAAAAAGTACGTTTTTACCCCGAATAGAACATGATAATTTTTTCAAACGCCACAAATAATTTTATAAACAATTTAAAACGCCGCACATACTTGTACCTTGCAAGTAACTATATATCAAGCACCGATAGGTACACTCTTTTTTCCTCAGCCTTTTGACACTTAATACGTGTTTAATAATATATTTTTGTGAAAGCGTTTCGAAATTGACAGTTTTTGATATTTATTTGAGATTCGAAATGACATTCTTTTAGGCACTAGTAAAAGTGACACAAAGCACTAGGAAAAGTGACACATGTTTAGGCACTAGTGCCTAAAAGTAAAAAATGAAACGTTAGAAACAAGGAAAATATTAAAAAAAGTCTATACCTATGTAGCGGATTCATCTCTCCAAAAAATTCCTTTATGGGTATTTCGCCACTGCACTGCAAGAAAATCTACAAAATAAAATAGTTATTTTTTGTAAACACTTCTGCGTTAAACCTAAACGGACACTTCTTGTAAACATAACTTCTGACAAACAGTTAGCAGCAAAGAAATGCAAGTTGTAGGAGTCGGAATAAGTAAATTTCTTGTACTGGCAATACTGGTAGCTTCTGCTTCTACGTGAACTGTTTTTAATCTCTTATTTGGCGCATCTTTCTGTCCCATGATTCTTTTTGCTATATCGGTTTTCTGTTCAATTGAATTTTCAATGTAACCTTCAGCCAACCTCCATGTCGCTTTAAAACTGTTATGTCCGCTCCTGAATCTGCCAGCATTGTTGCAGAGCTGCGCCGGAAACAATGACCAGTTTATTCAATGGCGTTGGAGAGTCCAAGAAATTCCGCTATTTTTTTTGGCATACCCCCAATTGTATTGATTTCAACTGGTAGGGTACAGCATTGATTTATTAGATAGGTCAAGAAAAGTTGCTGATGTGTCACATTGAGTGGTCGAAGTTTTGCATACTTACGAAATACATGTAAGAAATTGATACCATCTATTGGTCCCTCAGTGATCGTAAACACTCTTGGAAAATGAGTTTTTGTATTCGGAATCTTCACACTAATAAATGACTGACAATCTTTAATGGCATCTACGGTCAAAAACGTGATTTCTTCCCTCCTGCATGCTCCAAATACTCCAACGATTAAGACAACTTTAGCTAATGAAATTCGTTGCGAAAATAGTGTTTTAAGCACTCGACGCATTGTCTAACTCGGCTTTGGCTTCGTTGGACAATTTTGCGTCCCGTTCTTAAAACACATTCATTTCGCAACTTGTTACATAAATAGCTATTTTGTACTTTACTTTTATGTCTTCTGTGCCTTTTGTGCCTTTTCACGTCTCAAAAATTAATACTTTTGTGACGTCTGAAAAAAAATAGTATATTGTTTTATTAGGAGTAAAACTGACACTTTTTGTGACGAGGTAGTGCATTTGCCAATTTTTACTCCAAATAGAACATGCTAATTTTTTCAAACGATACAAATTATTTTTTTAAACCATTTCAAACATCAAAATAAAAACACTAAATCACCACAATACACCAAAACACTTTTACTTTTACACTGGACGCGCGTTTCGCTAACCATGTTAGCATCATCAGCAGATGATTATAAACTAAAGTACAATCTACAAGTTGAGCGTTTATATACTCGCCCAGTGGGCACCGAGTGGGCGTGGCAGAAACTAGCCAACCGAGTCAGAGCCAACTGAGCGTAACAGTTAGATTTCCGCCACTAGAGTAGTAGGAACAAAGAACTTGAAGGAATTGGACCGTTGTCTCTGTTCATACTATCTTTACATTTATTAATTCTGATGCTTTCATATGCATCTAATTGCCTGTAATTTGAGACTTGTTTAATTAATTTTAAATTATTAGGATCTATACAATGTTCTTTATCAACAATATGTTTCAGCAACGCAGGTTTATCGGTCTACGCCATATCTTATCTGAGCTAAATGTTCTTTAAATCTGAGTTAATATTAATCTTCTAGTTTGCCCCAGCATATTTCTGATTACAATCTTTACAAAATTTCCTTAAATGCCGACCTTTCCAGTGGAGATGTTTTATCCTTTGGATTACCTAATAATTGTTGTAATTTATTATTAGCACTATACACAAGTTTATAATTGACATTCTTAAAAATTCTTTTTGGACCACGGGATAACTCTCTATCAAACGGTATTGAAAAATATTTAGACATATCTTTCTTCACTTGAAAAGTCGAATTTTCAGAAATCATTAACCTATACCTACATTTTCTAATTAATTTATCAACTAGTGAAGGAGAATATCCATTACACTCAGCTACATTCCTAATGTAATCTTTTTCTATTTCATATTTTTCGTTGGAAAGTGGGAAACTAAGTAATCTATGAACTAAGAAATTTAAACTAGCCATTTTATGTTCAACACGTTGATTCATTAGGAATATATCTGCGTGTGGTGGTATTTTTCCTATAGATATCAAATTCCAGGCAATTATTAGTATTTCTAATAACTAATACATCTAGAAATGGTAATCTGTCGTTGTTCTCAATTTTATGCGTAAATTTAATGGAAGGAAAACGATTATTTAACTTAGAAATAAAATTATGTATGGTGTCTCAATGTGTGTCAAAAACAGTTAAAATATCATCCACATACCTAAATCATACTCTTGGAAAATACTCAAACTGATTCTTAGCCTCCACTTCAAACCTGCTCATGAATAAATTAGCCAAAAATGGAGACAATGGATTACCCATTGCTGTACCTTCCCGCTGTTCAAAAAAGTTGTTATTAAATTGAAAACAATTTTGTTTCATACATAACGATGTAAGCTCAATATATTCAGTCACAGACACATATCAAACATTCTAAATAATATAAAAAGAGTTAAAAGTAATATCTTGTATGTAATCTATATATCGAGAAACTATGGTTACGTTCGTTGAATTCATAGATAAATGAAACAAGTTTAGATTGGAAAGTGCCCATAAGGACAATGTAAACACTATTTGGCGCTATTCTTGCAACGGTCGCGACCCAAAACTTTTGAAAATTTCGGAGCGGTTCGGCTTTTTCCGGAATTATAACGCCAAATATTGTTTATTCAAATTTATTATTATTTTCTTTAATTTTATAAATAAAAGACAGTGTGTTGCATACAAGAAACTTTATTTTATATAAGGACGCATGTATGAAATACCTATGAAACATTGGAAACCGACGTTATGCCACGATCCACGATGGTTTTTGCAGTTCACAGTTCACAGCACAGATTTTTAAGTTTTTAATGCCACTTTTCCACAATTATCACCGGTTGGAGTAAATAAAACTTGAATTAAACTCACAAGATAGCAATTATTACTTTGAAAATGGACGCTATAAACACTTTTCGGAGTTTCTTTAATGAGAGCGGTTTAGATTTTGAAAGATTATTATGATTTTTGAAGATTCTGACTTTGACAAGAGAAAATTATTTCTGTTTTTGTTTGCCGTTGTTCTTAGCGACCGCTATAGCAGCGCCAGATCGCGTATAACGGTCGCGACCCAAAATAATTTCGCGACCCAAAATTTTTACGGGCTTTCCAATCTAAACTTGTTGCATTTATCTATGGTTGAACTTGACACTTTATGTCAGTTTAATAATATATTTTCGTACTTTTTGTGCTATAAATAAAAATATAAAAGTGATTTATTTTTATGCCTAGGTGTTAAAATGACTTTTTTCTACAAGTGACAAGTTCTAAAAATGACAAGGTTTGCGAATTGATAGCGATGTGCGAAGTGACCCTTTTTTTCATTTTCCTACGTTACCATGACACGGTGCGCGAAGTAATGCTCGAAATGCCTATTTGGCATACTGCATGAAAATTATATGGGATTTTGGAATTTTGATTGAAGAACTAAATCACAACAAATTATTTATTTCGAAATATTCAAGAATAAACTAATAACAAATATCAAACTTAACACTAATACATATTCTAGTTATTATTTACAATATTAACATTAATAGTACAACCAGTACACGAACCAATATTTAATCCTAAACTAGATAGTTCTGATTTTGCTTGAGATATGGGGGTTTTGGGACTTAAGACACTATCCAATTTTGATGTATAGGTTTTATATCTACAATTTTATTTGATATTTGTATTTTATTGTTGATAGAATCCTCGACGTATTCCTCGGCACTGTCGAAGATTTCCATCCTCCGTGACGCTTCAAACTAAATATATCACCCCAGGAGTGTGGCTGAAGTTCTCCGGAAACAATGCGCAGTGTAGGCCTCAAAATCTGGCAGCTTCAAGTGTTTTTCTATCATGCTAGGCATCTTACCAATAGAATTTATGCCGACCACTTGGTAAACACATCTTTTATTTTGATATTTTAAAAACAATCTGCCACTGGTAGCATTTCTTGGACGAAGAGCTGCATATTTTCAGTAAATCTCAATATAAAATTCAAATTTGACACTGTAAAGTATCGGTCTATGTTTGTTTTAGTATCGGGTACTTTAACAATCAAAATTGAATCTTTATCTTCTATGTTATCGACCGTCATTTTAGTAAGTTCCTCACGGCGGCGCGGCGGCGCCAAGCACCAGAAATACCAAGTATTAGAACGACCTAAAAGGAAATCGATGATAATGTTCAGTTATAAAAAAACATACATTCCAAGCTAACGCTTTTTTTTCGAAGCAATAATATAATAATAATAATTTTTAGGGATATCCCGATTTTAATGTTTGTAGAAAAAATGTTGTTTGTAACTCGTGCGCGAACTACTTTGGTGATCTCGACTAATTTTTCAACTCGGCTACGCCTCGTTAAAAAATTCAAATATCGATCACCAAAGTAGCACTTCGCGCACTAGATACAAAAATAACTATTTTATATTATTGTCAATCACGTCGCAAAAATGTATACATTTGTGACGTTTGAAAACAAAAGTTATTTAGTATCCCCTTAGTAATAAGATTACAACTTGTACCTTGAAAGTAACTATATATCGAGCATCAATGGGTACACTCGTTGAATTTGACATTTAATATGTGTTTAATAATAGAAAGAAATTGCTTTATTGTCATAAAAAAATTTTACAATTTTGTTGACAAAGCTTAAAAAAAAGAATATAAAAAACATACAAAACTTCACTTAACAATAGAAAAACATATAAAACTAACAGCAAACATACAAAACTAAACAATACTTTATACAATTATAGAAATTGTACATTGTAAAATTTATTTAATTAAATATAAATAAAATATATAAACATACATGAAATAAACAACTGTATATAAATGTCAATACTAATTTAAATGGATGAAAACAAAATCATTTCTTAGTTTAGAGTGAATGTGTATTAAATTTGAACCCAGATATTAATAAAAAATCCATTTGAAAACCGCGTAAAGGCTTTCTCCAGTAAATTATGATCTCAAGGCTCTGCGAAGTACGGGAAGGGATGAAATGGAATTAATTTCAGATGGCGGATGATTGTTTTATTTTTGCATTGTACAGTATGGAACTCTTTACTAACTCAGAGTGAGGGGTTGGCAGATACATGTTATGCTCTGCGTTCCTAATTGGATAGCCATGAACTGGCCCTAGAGAAATACTCGATACGTGCTTGCGAACTAGGCAGACGGATTCGAGTATGAATAGGGAAGGAAGAGTTAATATTTTATATCTTTTAAACAAGTCCCGGCAGTGAGCACGACTGGTTAGCCTCAGTGAATATCGCACAGCTCTCTTTTGTAATTTGAAGATACGCTCAAATTGAGTCGCACAACACGCACCCCAGAATGGAAGTGCGTATCGGAGATGCGACTCAAAAAGGGCATAATAGACTGTCCTAGATGTTGACAAATTAAGCACATTAGCAACTGATCTAAGTGCGAAACAGGCAGAACTTAATTTTTTAGCTAAAGCATCGATGTGCAAATCCCATTTTAAATAGTTGTCCACAACAAGGCCTAAAAATTTCACAGAATCAACGACGTCAATGGTGGTATTATCAAGTTGAAAAGGTAGCAACGTACTTTTATATGATAAGACTTTAGTTTTAGAGACGTTGAGACACAGATAATTAGAATCGCACCATGTTTTTATGTTGATTAAGTCACTGGAATGGTTCTATGAAGTGCCGTGGTGTCCAGTTATTTAACTTAATTTTAAAATAATCCACTAATCAAAGAAAATTAATATTTCTGTGACGTTCGAAAAAAAACGGTTTTTGCCAATTTTCGACCACTGTCTGTGCTTTATAGCTGATCGATGCTGGGCGATCTCGCCGCGTCTCATACGATATCCAATTAAGAAATAAACTATTAAAGTGTCGGATGACTGAAGGGGGCAGTGCAGGAGGTGACAAGGGCGACATTTCCAGGAGGCTTTAAAGGGAATTTAAAACTGAGCGGCTCGGAGGTTACTTTACGTTATTTTTATCTCGTGGACATTTTACTTTTCCATTTCCCTTCTGGATGAGGAAGAAGAAGTTTTTCTTATAAAGCTCAAGCTTGAGCTGGGGGATGGGATGGGGGTGGAGGGATGTAAAAGTGACGTGAGCAGCTAATTTCCAAGGATGCGAAGTAAGGATAGAGTAGAGGAGATAATTTTCCTAAACCGAGAGAGGTATTTAATTAAAATGAGATTTTATTCGTTTAAATATTTTGTCAAGAGATAAGGGATGTTTTTAATTTAAATACTTTTCTTTTTTTTAACTAAAACTTGAAAGTTTTTAGTTTTTGTGACGTTCAAGGCAATTGTTTTATGTAAAGTTTATCCTTGTTCTTATAAACGTCTGATTTGGAAGCATTCTGTGGATTTTTTTTGTATCATTTTATAAATGTGATAATTATTTTTTCAAAAATTATACAGGGTGGCGACTCTCATACACCGCGGAAGTTCCAAGGAGAACGGTAGTATATATCGAAATGAAATTTTGGCATCATATGTAGGTTAATTGAAAGCATTCTACAAAAATATGTAGAATTATACAGGGTGTCGCAAAAAAGAGCTACACATCAAAATTGTGTTTTTTCTAATGGAACACCCTATATATTAATTGATTTTCGGATTCTAGGGAAAAAATAAATGTCAGTTTTATTAAAGAAGCATATACCTTAAATCTAAGGTTTCTGATATATTTCACATTTTGTGAAAATGAAGCGTAAATTTTAAATTTCGATAATAGCTACCTAAATTTTAGTTGGCGTTGTATAGCCTGAGAGATTTAATTACAGTAACCATTGTATGTTAAATAGGTGAAATTTGACCCGAAAAGTTGCTGAGGTTGACAAAGAATAATATGGAACATTAGTCACTTTTAAAAGCAAGTTACTCCTTTATTTTAAATGGAACACTCAGTATATTTTTCCAGTTTTCAATGGGGAATTTATATATCTTCAAAATATTATTAAGGTTGCCTACCCCTCAGACAAATATTTTCCCAGATATTTTAATTTTTATGATTTTGCGTCAGTAAATCTTTATTATTTGAAAATACCTAGGTGGCTGCGTGATATAGCTTTTGTTAATTTAACAAAAATTAATGATTGTAGAGTAAAATACTTAAGGGTAATAAAAAGATATCCGTTTAAAACATATTTTAATTGTTACAGAATTAAAACTAGATATAAACCTATAATTATGCGACAAAAATTAGCTAGATGAAATTAAATGCTCAAAATGCTTCCTTTCCTGTTAACTGCATAAAATGATTGTCTTTTCAAAAGGATCTTTTGATTTTAAAGGGCATATGTGGAGTTCTACCTCGAAAAGCAGCTACAGTAATTTCTCTCATATTGTCAACTACCTGTTTATCACTTCCTGCTCGTGGCTCCTTGTATAGAAACCTCCATATCCCTCTATACTAATTTAATTTAATTGTTTTCAAGTAAGTAGTATTTCAAGTATACTCTGTTTTTTTTTCTCATGTCAGATTTCGACAGACGATGACAGAAAAAAAGCAGATGACTTCCATACCAATCCATTTATTTCACTAAAAAAAAGTTTCTAATATTTTTTAAGTTAACTATGTATGGTATAAGTAAATACGTCATCCGTCGTCCTTGTTGTTTTTAACCAGTTTTATTGGTTTATATCAAAAACGACAGATCATTTTTCAATATTATTGGTTTGACGCAACGATAACGACAAACGGACTCCGATGCGTATGAACCCGACTTAAGATTTTTGAGAGTTGTCAAACTCTTGCCAAATTAGAGGTTATAATATTGTGTCAAATTATGTCAAATAGAAATGATAAATATTTTGCAGTTAATAGTTACTTCGTGTTTTTTTTTAAATTAAGTGGAGGAAAACTCGAGGGAAAATTAAGTGTTGACCCAGACCATAGTTTACAGTTAATATTCGGTGCCCAGAAATCGCCAGAAAAACACAGTTTGCCAGACACTATGGCCAGAGAGTTGTATTAGCCACAAATAAAGATGTATACCATCTCGTATATGGTACCAAAAACTGGAGTATCTGTAAAATAACATCACACGATAGGTAAATAATACATTTTAGTACTGCAGAAAAAATTAAGATTAAAGTGAATTAACCATGATTAGATTTTTTTAGTTTTATACAGTTTTTTTTCCACAATATTTTGAAGTAATCCCTTGTCACTCAAAATTTAAATACAGGGTGAGTTTCATACGATGTTCTCCATGGGTATCTCGGAAACTACTGGAGATAGAGAATCGCTTAAATGGGGAAAGAATTGCAGTTTTGTGGGGTCATAAATATGCGCCTTTCAGATTTTCGAAAAAGTTCATGGCTTACTAGATATTTCGAAAAAAACAAATTTCGGCTATTTCAAAAATTGTCCCTAATTCCATTATAAGCTATTTTAGACAAAAAGTTTTCAGATAAAAGTTGTAGATAATCACATCTCTAATGAGACTGTGCCCTCAGTTTTCTTCTAATGCCTGTCATTTTTGACATATGATACAAACATATGTTTTTTTAAATGGAAACCATAGTGGGCCATGATTTCATAAAAAGCGCCATTTTTAAGCTATTTAGCGATATAAGCTATAATATGTTTTCTTCGAAAAATTACTGAGTTATAGCCAATTCTTATCATATTTAAACAATTTCACTTAGTTAGCCATGGAAACAAGTTGAATCGTAGTTGCTCTCGAGTGACGGTACTAGAGAAGTTTAATTAGGTCGACCGGTCCTTCTATGAGAATAGGTTCAGTTTTAAAAAGATGCAACTCAAAACAATGGCGGATTTTTTAAACACTTTCTAAAATAACTTAAAGTGTATGCAGTGATATTATTTTTTTTAAGTTTTAGTTTGTGCAATGTAAATTGTAAGGAACCGTTTAGTAATATA
>NW_022147398.1:0-8755 GCF_002938485.1 Sitophilus oryzae | reverse complement strand
GAACAACTTCGACCGGACTGAAATAACTAGCCAGAAATAAACTTGTAAAAAAAAATAAAAGATAAAAACAATACTTATAATGCCATCTCGGTGCGAGGACTTAAACTTGAATTGTTTAAATAAAATAATTCTGTACATTTATTTAAATTGTGTAAATTTTAAATAAAATGCTACAGAGTCTTAAATAAGTGCAATTATTCTTAGCGGTAGTAGGTATATTTGACCCCAGAAACACGATTATGAGTTTTTCCGCGAAATTTTTTTTGAAAATTTGGAATTTTTTGAAAAACCTTTTGGATTTTTTTTAGTTTTTAGTTAAAACCCATAATTTCTTGATAATATGGCAACATAGATAGGTAGTAGATTAAATTTACAAGACAGAAAAACCCGAAAAGCTGCAGTGGTGCTCAAAATTTAAGCAAAAAATATTTTTTTTGGAAATTTGTAAAGTAAAATAACTCAGTTATTTTGGAGTTATTTGAAAAACGGTAAAGAGAAAATATGGTTTTTTATCGAGATCTACCAGCCCTGAAAATATTTGCACTTATTCAAGCCCTGTATAATACCCAGAAAATCGACAATTGATAACTTTCATATGAAATACGAGTAGCTCTAAAACTCTTAAAAACATAGTTTAAATAGGGTATTTGTAAGGCTCACACTAGCTCTATATACAAAGTAAATTATTTAAATCAATGCATGAACTATTCGAGGTGTAACGCGAACGTAGTCGCAGGAAAAACCTAGTTTGTAATAACATCAAAATCAGTCAAAGTCGCAGTTTTCGAGATATCAACATATTTTAGTATGGGCGCCTCCCGGCGCCAATTTTTCTTAACTAAAATCTAAGAAAAATGTCCCATTTTTTTTCAAAAAAATATTGCGCAGATAAATCCTCATATTTCTAGGGCCAAAATATACTACCCCTAAAAATATTTGCACTTGTTTAAGACTCATCCTGTATAAGGCGATTCACGGTTATGGTAAGTTATAGCGTTTGCGGAACCGGAGCCGTTTTTCGGAACCGGTAATTTCGGTGCCATGCCTCTAAGGAACCGGGATTTTCAGTTTTTTTTCGGTACTAGCAAATTTTTGTTCAATGATAGTTCAGTTCGTTAAACAGCAAGCAAGGGATGGTTGTCAAAAGTAAAATCGTTAAAAAATTGATGTTTAAATGAAAATAATATCAAATTATTAAGTAGTAATCGGTCATGAGAAAATTAACCCGAACACAAACATGATCACAAATAATGACTCTCAAAAAAAAATCTAAGCACAATTTTTTGAATTATTACTACAACCAATAACAGCACACAGTAAGGCACTGATTTTTTGTCAATCCGTCTCTGTGCTGGGACGCAACGCTCGAACCTCGCAGGTCGACGGACGGAACTCAACTGAAACGCTCTCAATCTGCCGATATTCGACAGATTGTAAAAACTGGCAGAAAATATTTGGCAGAGTGCAACTACTCTTTTCCTTCTACTATGGTATAACAATTAAAATGTGATATTCTAAAACTGCTAACATATCAAGAATAGAAGACATAAGGGAAATAGTAGCGCTTCTTATAGAGAGAGACAATTCATTGATTTCGGTGACTTTACAAATTGTACAGAAAAACGTTTATTATAAAATAATCGAATAACAAGCTTTACTCGTTCACTAGAACCTTCAGATTATAACTTTCCAGCAGTAGTAATTTATGTAAACCCACAACAAATAGGAGTAACAAGGGATATGTACCGATTGCAAATAGAAAAGAGATATATCCTTGAAGATTCAGGTCCCTTTAACTTTATTTGTAGGGGTAACATTTAACCCTTAAAGCTATTTTATTTTCCTGTTTCCCTAATAGCGGCTCAGGGAGAGAGATGGGAGGAGTTTTTTGTTGAAAAGGAGACGAGAGGACGTGACTAGCGAAAGGATGGAAAAGATACGGCCTTTGATTTTCGCTTCAAGGCTGTACTAAAGGGATTATAGGATTGTATGTTTTTCTTTTGAGGTGGATCGGGTAGATTTCGCACTGTCTCTATCCGTGTAAAATCAAATAGCCATGTAGAAAATTTTATATTTTTGTTTAAAATTTTAGAGTACTTTTTCAGAAAAGACTTTTTGTTCTAAAAAAGGATTAACAATAAGTACCTGAAAAAAATTATAACTATTCTTATAGTATTTTTTCAGCTATTGGCTATTATTATTCTGCAAATTATAATCCAATTAATGAATAATAGCTGCTCCATTTCATTGTTTATATAGCTCAGATAATAAGTACCCAGATTTTGGCTTCCTATAGTAACAAAATCAAATAACTAGACGTAATAAAGGGTCTGTTCTTGCAACAGGTAGAAGTTAAACCAATTAGTATGCAATATGCAGGAACATTCAGGCAAAGATATGGCAAATTGAGAACGATAGGGAAAGAAGACATATAAAAACAGTAAGGTCTATATAGTGAGAAAATTGACTGATTATGGTATATTTACAAAATGTACAGAAAATTGTTCGTTCAATCGAATAACAAACTACACTCGTTTACTAGAACCTTCGAAACTCAGATTATAACTTTCCAGCAATAAGGATTTAAATAACTCCACAACAAATGGACGCAACAAGGAACCTACTGTACTGATTGCAAATAGAAGACAGATATATCTTTGGAGATTCGAGCGCCGATTACAGACACAATGCCAAGTTTTAATTTTATTTGTAGTGGTAAGATTTAACTCTTGGAGCTATTTTATTTTCCTGTTTTCCTAGTAGCGGCTCAAGGAGACAGGAGGGGGGAGTTTTCCTTTGAAAAGGGGACGAACGGACGTTACTAGCGAAAGGATGGAAAAGATACGGCCTTTGATTTTCGCTTCAAGGCTGAACTAAAGGGATTATAGGATTGTATGTTTTTCTTTTGAGGTGGATCGGTTAGATTTAGCACTGTCTCTATCTGTGTAAAATCAAATAGCTATGTAGAAAATTTTGTATTTTTGTTTAAAATTTTAGGGTACTTTTTTAGAAAAGACTTTTGTTCTAAAAAAGGATTAAAAATAAGTACCTGAAAAAAAATTATAACTATTCTTATAGTATTTTTTCAGCTATTGGCTATTATTATTCTGCAAATTATAATCCAATTAATGAATAATAGCTGCTCTATTTCATTGTTTATATAGCTCAGATAATAATATAGTAACAAAATCAAATAACTAGACGTAATAAAGGGTCTGTTCTTGCAACAGGTAGAAGTTAAACGAATTAGTATGCAATATGCAGGAACATTCAGGCAAAGATATGGCAAATTGAGAACGATAGGAAAAGAAGACCGATAAAAACAGTAAGGTCTATATAGTGAGAAAATTGACTGATTAATTATGGTATATTTACAAAATGTACAGAAAATTGTTCGTTCAATCGAATAACAAACTACACTCGTTTACTAGGACCTTCGAAACTCAGATTATAACTTTCCAGCAATAAGGATTTAAATAACTCCACAACAAATGGACGCAACAAAGAACCTACTGCACCGATTGCAAATAGAAGAGAGATATATCTTTGGAGATTCGAGAGCCGATTACAGACACAATGCCAAGTTGTAATTTTATTTGTAGTGGTAACATTTAACCCTTGGAGCTATTTTATTTTCCTGTTTTCCTAATAGTGGCTCAAGGAGAGAGGAGGGGGGAGTTTTCCGTTGAAAAGGGGACGAACGGACGTGACCAGCGAAAGGATGGAAAAGATACGGCCTTTGACTTTCGCTCCAAGGCTGAACTAAAGGGATTATAGGATTGCATATTTTTCTTTTGAGGTGGATCGGTTAGATTTGGGTCTGTCTATATCCGTGTAAAATCAAATAGCCATGTAAGAAATTTTTATTTGCGGTTCTATTAAGACCCGTTGTTCGATCTTTGGTTTTCCATATTTCTATACGGGTCTGAGTCATGGACCGTCAAGAGCGCTGATAGACACCGTATAGATGTATTTGAGATGTGGTGCTGGAGGAGAATGCTACGTATCCCATGGACAGCTCGAAGAACGAACCAGTCAATTCTAAATGAACTCGGCATCACAGATCGATTATCCACCATATGCCGTAGACGCATCCTGCAATACTTCGGTTATATCACTCGCAGAGGTGAAGACAACCTTGAAAAACTCATAGCACAAGGCAAAGTAGAAGACCGAAGACCCAGAGGACGTCCTCCATCAAGATGGCTTGACCAAAATGTAAATATTACAGGTCATCCAATTCAATCAAATCTCCGAGAGGTGGAAGATCGCCAACGATGGAAGATCAAAATCACCAGCTGCATATAGCCATAATGTCACGATTCTTCAGACATGAAGAGACGACGACGGAGAAGAGGATTAAGTTGGACACTTTTTCAGAAAAGACTTTTTGTTCCAAAAAAGGATTAACAATAATTACCTAAAAAAAATTATAACTATTCTTATAGTATTTTTTTCAGCTAGAGGATGTTTCAAATATCCAGGTAATAGGATAAAATAACTAGTTGTAGTATAAAGTATTATAGTAAGCATAATATATCTAGATACCGAACTAAATGTAATAAGGGGTGTGTACCAACAATAAAGAGAAAAATATATGCCCTTGCAACAGATAGACGTTACAGTAATTAGAAAGCGATATGCCGAATCATTCAGTTAATTATATGTCGCAATGATAACAACACAAGAAAACAAATCGAATCAGTAACGGCTATAGAATGAGACAATTGAGTGATTCTGGTAAATTTTCAAGATGCACAGCAAACTGTTCATTGTAAAATAGTAAAATAAACTATACTCGTTTACTTCTTCTTCTTTCTCTGCTTATCCATTAATGGATGTTTGCGACCACACTTTCCATGGCTTCCCTATCTCTGGCTGTGTGGATCAATGTCTGTATGTTACTAATGCCTGTCCACTGTCTTATGTTCCGCAGCCACGACATTTTTTTCCGTCCCAAACCTCTTCTGCCCTCGATCTTGCCCTCGATAATCAACTGGAGAAATGTGTATTTATGGTTACGCATGACGTGACCCAGGTATGCGGTCTTTCTTTCTTTCATAGCGTTGAAGAGTTCACGTTCTCTATTAATACGTCTTAGTACATCCTCGTTTCTTATCTTGGCCGTCCATGGTATCATGAGGATTCTGCGGTATATCCACATTTCGAAAGCTTCCAGTCTGTTTATGGCACTTGCTTTTAGTGTCCAACTCTCCACGCCGCCGCCGTAGAGGAGTACCGACCAGACATAGCATTCCACAAATTTCAACCGAAGCTCAAGGTCGAAATCGCTACAGGTGAAGACTTTTTTAAATTTCAAGAATACGCCCCCGGCCTGCTCGATTCGGCACTTAATGTCCCTGTCTGATGACCAGTCCTCGTGAAGCCAAGCTCCCAGGTACTTGAATTTTTCGACTCGTTCTATGAATTTTCCTTCGTATGTTAAGCTGACGTCTCTAAACTCATCCACCTCTCTCGTGACAACCATGAATTTTGTTTTCTTTGTGTTAATGGCAAGTCCCATTCTTTGACTACATTCTCCTGCCATACTAACCAACTGTTGTAAATTATCCATGTTATCCGCAACCAGAACCGTGTCATCGGCATATCGTATGTCGTATGTTATTTATCCAGACTCTATTGACTCTAATTCCAATCTCCCTGTCCTCTAGCGACTCCTAAAAGATGGCCTCTGAGTATATATTGAACAAGAGCGGCGATAGTATACACCCCTGCCTTACTCCTCTGCGAATACAAATTTGGTTGGTTAGGCCGTTCGCTAATTTTACCCATGCTGGGTGGTGCTAGTAGGGGTTTTCGATACATCGGATGTCTATCTGGTCTAAATCCAATCTCCTGAGAAGCTGCATAAGTTTATGATGTTGAACCCTATCGAAAGCTTTTTCGTAATCTATAAAACATAGACAGGCGTTCTTTCGCTGGTCGTAGCAGTTCTGTACTAATATCTGCGTCGCGGCCAGTGCTTCCCTGGTGCCTAATCCTGTCTAAATCCAAACTGTGAGTCACTCATGGCATCCTCACAGCTTCCGTACAATCTCCGATGTATTATTCTCAGGAATATTTTTAGAGAATGACTCATGAGGCTAATGAGTCTGTGTTCTTCACATTTTCGTGCGCTGATCTTCTTTGGTATAGGGATAAAAGTTGAAGATAAGCATTGTTCCGGATAGTGACCAGTGTCATATATTCGGTTAAACAACTTGGATAGAACCGCAATGCCTCTCTCGTTCAGAAGTTTGACTGTTTCTGATGGGATCTCATCCGGCCCAGCTGCTTTATTATTCTTCGCAAGTTGTATAGCCTTTTCAATCCCTTCTTTCGTAATAGAAGGTCCAGTTAGATTATTTTCGACTGTGAGTTCTTTGTCCGGTCATCATTAAAGAGTTTTTCTACATACTCCTCCCATATTTGGCGTTTTTCGTTATCATTTAGAACTATCTGATTATTATTGTTGATTGTTATACCTAGGCTCTGTTTTTTGAACACCCCAGCAGTTTCTTTAAGTTTTTTATGGAGATTAAAATCATCATGTTTGTGTTGTAGTTCTATTTCCCTGCACTCCTTTTTGAGCGATTCGTTTTTCGCAATCCTGATTTTCGACCTTATCTGTCTCTGTAGATCTTTGTAGTTGTTCTTGTTATTTTTGGCTTTTCTACGTTGATCCATGAGTAGCAGAATTTCATTGGTGATCCACTTTTGTTTTTTATTGTTAGATCTATATCCTAGAACAGTCTGTGAGGTGGTTTTTAGGACATTTGCTATTTCTTTCCATGATTGTGTCACGTCATCTCCTTCGATTTTGTGAGACAGTCTCTGTATCTGCGAATTTAACTGGTTAGTTAGATTGTTTTTGACGGTTGGATCATGTAGTTTATCCAGTACCATTAGACGTCTTGATGTTTCTTTCTTAGGTTTCGAAAGCGATATTCTCAGTACGGCCATCAGTAGTATATGATCGCTATATATATCAGCGCCAGGATATGTACTCGTTTACTAGAACCTTCGAAATTCAGATTATGACTTCCCAGTAACGAGATTAAAGTAACCCTACAACAAATAGACATAACAATGAATCTGTACTGATGGTAAATAGAAAAGAGGTATATATACTTGGAGATTCGAGCGACGATAACAAAGGCAATACAAAGTCTTTAAATTTATTTGTAGGGTTATCATTTATCCCTTAGAGCTATTTTATTTTCCTGTTTGCCGACTAGTGGCTCAGAGAAAGGGGAGAAAGGAGTGTTCCGTTGAGAAGGAGATGAGTGGACGTGCCGAGCGACCTGATGGAAAAGAGGCGGCCTTTGATTTTTGCGGCCGAACTACAGGGATTGATGAGATACCTAGTAAGTATCTCTTCAAAATAATCCTACGGGTATTTCGCCACTGTAAGAAAACCTACAAAATAAAATAGTTATTTTTTGTAAACATTGCTGGCGTTAATCCATCGGAGACTAATTGTCAGCAGTTTTACTAATAAACAAATTTTCCTAACAGGAAAAAATGCTTAACGTTTAGGAAAGTATGTCTCTTCCCGTCGTCAGAAGCAAAAATCACAAAGAACAAAAAAACACTATTTAAAATATCCAAAAGCAACTATTCCAGAACACTTTAGTTTTTGTTATTATTTTATAAAAACCATAGACGTTCTGTTAAAATCACATTATATCAAGTTAAACTTCAAAATTAACAATTATTACTACCTGATTGAGAATTACTTAAGAGGGGGGTAAAACCCAAAAGCTTCAAATTTTCCAGTATGATTATTTTGTAATTTGTTTTTAATTTTTAAGTATGTTATGTTTATTTATGTTATGTTCTTTAAAATCAAAGAAGCGATTGCCATACACATTACTAACATCTACAGATGCATGAGCAATACATTTATTAATATTAGATTGTATTAAAAAAGCCTCTTTTATTTTTGTTTTACAGCCTATCGCTTCTTTCATTATAATTTTTGCGTTGTTAAAATAATAATACTCTGTGCCCTGTGTCCCATGAATGCTGACAAATCTTAGATTTTTGAAAATAGCCCTTTCTTAAATAATCTTTATGTTCTTTAATAATTCGAACATTTAAGGATCGATATGTTTCACCCATATAAATTTTATCACATTCGCATGGTATTTTGTTTATTAAATTTGTTGTTTGTTGTCCAGGTGTTCATTGGTTTAGTGTGTGTTAAAATGGATCTAAGTGTATTTTGTGTTTTGAAGGATGTTCGTATATTATCCTATCCTTTTTTTATTTTTTCCGAAATTGGAAAAAAAGATGGAATTGAAAGTTGTGTATACAGGGTTGTTCACCACATACGACACGGAGTATAGTAGCTAAACGATTAGATTTTTACAAATTTTAAGTTTTGGGTTCGTTGAAGGACTAGTAGAGCTACAATTTAGAAATAATTTTACATGATACAGAGTGTCCCAAATAAAAAATGCTATAGTTGTATTTTTTTAAATGGAACTCCCTGTAAATTATTCTATTTTTAGATTCTACGATTGAAATAAAGGTAAATTTTATTAAGGTTTATCACACTTAAACCTTATTGTTTTTGAAATATTTTCAATTTTGTGAAATTGCAGTAAAAATTTTAAGGCTTCATTTCTCCAAGGGTATCAAAGTTTTTAATACTAAATATTTACTGAAGTTTATTTATTGATCAGTTATTGTGTTGCAATAATAAAAATTATACTACCTTATACAGAGTGTCTAAAATTTTATTTTAAAG
>NW_022147397.1:0-9763 GCF_002938485.1 Sitophilus oryzae | reverse complement strand
AATTTAGCAAAAACTAAAGTAATGAAACAACAACAACACTGGAAACAGTAGAAGAAAATATATATTTAGGCAACTAATACACAGCTCGGGCTCTCTACTACCAGAAATTAACAGAAGAATTAAGTTAGCATGGAGTATTTATAGCAGAAACTCAATCATATTCAAATCTAGAATGCCACTATATCTAAAGAGAACATTCAACCAATGTATACTACCAGTGATGACCTATGCATGCGGAACCTGGACACTTAAAGTGGACATTATAAGGAAACTGCAGGTCGCACAATGCCCAATGGAACGAAATATGCTGGGAATAACCAAGAGAGACCGTAAAAGAATAGAGTGGATACGACATAAGACCTAGGTAATAGATGTCATCCACAGAATCAAATCCCTCAATTGGCAATGGGCAGGACACTTGGCAAGAAGGACAGACAACAAATGGACCACAAAAATTACAACGTGGTTTGAGGAATCAAGAGACCTAGAGGAAGACCAAACTTGAGATGGGACCGCATAGCCAACAATAGACAACAATGGGCCCAACTACAAAAACAGTATCTAAATCTGTGAGGGAGGCTGCACCATAATTGGAAGTGGTTGAATAAGCTGAAAATGATGATGATGATGGTGATGGTGACTACTTATTTAAATATATTTTATAGATAGTGACTCTAAAAATTTATTAAAAAAAATGTACTTGCAAGACTTGCAGCAGGACCAAGACTGGGCCTGGCAAAACCAGGACCAAAACTATTTATTACACTGCAAGATCAACAACAAGATCAGGGTACTCTTGGTCTTGGTCTTTATTTGATCACTTACTTTATTTTCTAAATTTCTTTTGCAATTGCGATAAACACAGACTATTTCTTAATTATTTAAAATTATTGAATATATTTTTTTAATTACAATAAAATAATTGGTGAAAATGAAATGCTCTGATATTGCTCGACGTTTAAATTATGAATTATGGTTCGTTACCGTCTGAATAGCGTCTGACTGCCGGATTGAAAAATATTTTTAATGACGTCGACTTCAAATTTTATTATATGGTGCTGGTAATAGCTTGCAGCAATACTTGGGAAATTCTAAAGATAAAATCTTTATTAAAAAATCGAGATTTTACATAATGATGTGTAAATAGAGATATCGACCACGATACGACTCTTGCAAGTTTGGTTGTGATTATTGCGAATATTTAGATTGATCTTTTCCACATCTACATTTTTTTCAAATTTGTATTAGCATTATTTCAACAGAATTATCAATTTTTCAAAATATATTTTTATAAATACACTTTTTAAACTCTTAAGGCAGGCAGTTTTTATAATATAGGAAATTCAAATAATTCGTTTTCTGACAGATGGAAATAAATTGTCTGACCGTTTGACACTTAATGTCAAAGGAAGCTAGATAAAATCAAGAAAAATATACGTTTTAAAATTAAATCTTAAATAACTTAAAAACGATTTATTTTAGGTATAGGAACATGTATAGTTAAAAGGTAGTGAATTGAAAAACCTTTTTACTAGTGAAATAAAAAAATGGGTTTCCATTTGGAAAAAATGATTTATGATAATTTTTTAATCGCTCAATTCCATGACAGCTACCGCCATTATTATATGACATTTGAACAATTTAGTTTTTGAACTATTTCAAAGGCCACATGTCTTGTCTTTATGTCACAGTGGCTGTGTAGTAATCAGTAAATTTGTCTTTTAGGCTAAACAAATTTTTTTTTGACAGGTAGTTTTTTTTCGTCCAAAAATTTTAAATATTTTTTTTCTGAAAAACGGTTAATATTAGGTATAGAGTGTTTAACATCAATATTCATAGAATTTTACAGATAATTTAAGTATGCAACAAAAAATGGAGGGCACCCCTTTAAAATAAGAAAGTTGCTGTCAACTTCCGCTATTTCCGGAAGTGCCGCCATATTGAAAATATTTTTAATCGATAGATCTCGTTGTAAAAAAACCATGTGCAAAAAATCTCCAATCTAGATATAGTGGTTCTCTAGAAACTTCTAATGCACGATCAGCCTGGGACACCCTGTATATCGCCAAAGCGGTTATAAACCAGATTTGAAGAGGTACAGTTTAGGAGACCATAAGGAATAGGTGACTTTCCCCTAATTATGTTAATTTATTAGATAAGTCACGACAAAACGAACCTCATCAATCACTTTGGGTATAATGGGTATGAATTATTCCTAAATGTTATACATTTTTTATTGATCTAATTTTGGCTTCCGACCTTTCGTAGGAGGTGAGGTGGATCTATAATTTATAGTAATTGTATAATTTATGATTTCACAGCTGAAACTCTGCGAAGTTTGAATAAATATAGTGTATATGGGAAATTAAGCAATTAAGTAAATTGGGACTAAAAGATAGGATATTGATTCGAATATCGAAAAATTTTAATAAATAAAATTCTCGATTCCGCCCTAACGATATAATTTCTGAACTTATAATTATGGTATTGATCTGAGGTATTTAACATTTTTGGCTCTTAATTGAGCAAAGAACAACAAAAACAGTTTTTTTTCGGTTTTTCTAAAATTTTATAATCAATAATTGAAATGAGAGATAAAAATCAAGCTTTCGACTTTGCTACTGTAACTAGCGATGGGAACTATCGAATGAATTAGACTATCGAATGGTTACAGAATGAATGATTTCAACTATCGAATGGTTTTATTCGAATAAAATCATTCATTCATTTGTATACTAAAGCATATGTGACAACCTCGCCGTGCGACTAAATGGTTATCGTTGAGCCACGACTATCGAGTTATCGAATGCTTTTGATAAATGAAATTTAGTATTCGTTTGATTTTTGTGTGCGTGAGTGCATTATTAGTTGGTTCCAAATTTTTATAACTTCGCCTTATAAATACTGTGCTATTTTTGCGTTTATTAAAATATTTAAAATAGTAGTTTTTTTTTAATTGACGATTGTGTGTGTGCAGGTGGTCAAAATTTTTCCGAAAATTTGTGTGATTTTCCGTAGCCCGATCTTTCAATTATTTTATTTTATATGGTATATGGTCTATTTTTTAATGGGAAATTTTGAGAAGAAGCAATTTTTAAGAGAGATGAGATGAACTTAGAATTAATTTTAAAAATACATATTTGTATTTTAGATGTTTTAATAATATGAATTAGTTGAACTTAATAATCATATTTAAGTAATGTGGTTAAGTAAATGTTATCGAACTCAAACTATGGGATGAGAAAATTAAATTGAAAGTTTTACACGTGCCAATTTAAAAAAAAGTTAACGATGTTGGTATTTTGTTTATGCTAATTCTCTTACATGTAGTTTTTTGCGAAGAAATATTTCATTTATTTTTTAAAGTAAATGCCAGTAAAAGTAAATATTATTTTTAAATAGTAATATAAAGTACCTAATGTAAATAATTTTGATTTCTAATTTTTTATTTATATTTTCCTTCCATTACACTGCATGCTTAGAAAATTAATAAATGTTTATATTTCATGATTTTAAAATTTGTTGTTAATATAACAAATTAGTTCTGTAATTATTATTATTTAATAAACCAACGTTGCCAAAAAATTTAAAGACTATATTATTTTTAAATAGGATCTAATATAAATAATTTTGACATCTAATTTGTTGTTTATATTTTGCTACTACGTAAAAAAAATTATATTAAATTATTTTAAATTTTGTTGTTAATAGGTATAACAAATAATTACTGTTATTATTATTTTTTATTAAACCAGTCTTTGCTTAAAAACATTAAAAATCATTTTCCTACATCCAAAATAACAAGTATTATTGCAGTGTAACAACATAATATTAATAAAAAAAAAATGCAAAATATATAGACATACTATCCCTAACTAACTAAAGCCAAACAGTAATATTCTTTGCTAATATCAACTAATACCAATATATGGCAACAGCGCCCTTCATAATGTATTTTCTGTGTAAATACTAGCACCTCAATAAAAAAAAAATATGTGTCCTTATCTTTATATGACTCCGCAAAAATCAAAGATGCCGGCTTTTTTTCATAGCATTGCCACCGACCGCTGTCGGGTTTCTCGGAAAGAAACCTACGTCGCCGGGCGACAACTAAAATCCAGTTAATATTTTATTATAATCGATCCTGACGAATAAATGAATTTCATAAATGAATGAATTTTATAAATGAATGGTTTTTGGTGCCGAATTACTAGAATGCATTATTTCAAGGCAGATGACGCATCTATTCGATAATTTTTATTCGAATAGTTTTCAACGAATGTTTTTTTACTAGCTATCGAATTATTCGAATGAATTGCAACTATCGAATGTTTCGATAGTATTCATTCGAAAGTTCCCTACTACTAGTTAAAAGGTAATGAATTGAAAACCTTTTACTAGTGAAATAAAAAATGGGTTTCCATTTGGAAAAATGATTTATGATAATTTTTAATCGCCAAACCAAACCAATTCCATGACAGCTACCGCCATTATTATATGACATTTGAACAATTTAGTTCTTGAAATAGACAGCCACATGTCTTGTCTTTATATCACAGTGGCTGTGTAGTAATCACTAAATTTGTCTTTTAGGCTAAACAAATTTTTTTGACAGGTAGTTTTTTTCGTCCAAAAATTTTAAATATTTTTTTTCTGAAAAACGGTTAATATTAGGTATAGAGTGTTTAACATCAATATTCGTAGAATTTTACAGATAATTTAAGTATGTAACAAAAAATGGAGGGCACCCCTTTAAAATAAGAAAGTTGCTGTCAACTTCCGGTACTTCCGGAAGTGCCGCCATAGTGAAAATATTTTTAATCGATAGATCTCGTTGTAAAACAACCATGTGCAAAAAATCTCCAATCTAGATATTGTGGTTCTCTAGAAACTTCTCAGCACGCTCAGCCTGGGACACCCTGTATATCGCCAAAGCGGTTATAAACCAGATTTGAAGAGGTACAGATTAGGAGACCATAAGGAATAGGTGACTTTCCCCTAATTATGTTAATTTATTAGATAAGTCACGACAAAACGAACCTCATCAATCACTTTGGGTATAATGGGTATGAATTATTCCTAAATGTTATACATTTTTTATTGATCTAATTTTGGCTTCCGACCTTTCGTAGGAGGTGAGGTGGATCTATAATTTATAGTAATTGTATAATTTATGATTTCACAGCTGAAACTCTGCGAAGTTGGAATAAATATAGTGTATATGGGAAATTAAGCAATTAAGTAAATTGGGACTAGAAGATAGGATATTGATTCGAATATCGAAAAATTTTAATAAATAAAATTCTCGATTCCGCCCTAACGATATAATTTCTGAACTTATAATTATGGTATTGATCTGAGGTATTTAACATTTTTGGCTCTTAATTGAGCAAAGAACAACAAAAACAGTTTTTTTTCGGTTTTTCTAAAATTTTATAATCAATAATTGAAATGAGAGATAAAAATCAAGCTTTCGACTTTGCTACTGTAACTATTTCCTTGGGATGTTTACAAAGATGCCATCAAAAAACTTTTAAAAATTTAGCAGCTCAATTTATAAACAGAGCTGGCTTATCTGGAAAAAATGGATTTTTTTGAAAATCAATTTTGTTTTTACACAACCAAAAACTAATTGCATATTTTTCGTTTGGTTTGATTTTGCCACTTTATCACGGCTACTTGATTTTTAGATTTTCAAATTAGCTGATAACTTGCGAGATACATAGGCCAACTTATTTTTTTTAAATACGGACCTGCATTTTTTATTTCATATTTTCTAAGAATTCGGTATCCTGAGTACAATAATATGCCACACTTAATTTTTTTTGTTTCCTGCATTTAAACACAATTTATTTAGACTAATTTCAAGACCTGCTCTGTTTTTTTTAAATATAATCTATTCATCGTTACAATATTGATGAGCTTTAAAGCCTAATGACATGGGTGTAAAAAACATTGAATACGGAAAATCAAATAAAATAAAATAATATAAACAAACAAATCATTTTCCCGGAAGATGGATTGGGAAAAAGATTTTGATTTTTTAAGATTTGATCGTATTGGGATTTGTCATATAAAAGTACTATACAACCTTTTGTACTTAATAACACCACTATTGACGTCGTAGACTCTGTGAAATTCCTCGGACTTGTTGTAGACAACTCGTTCAAATGGGACTTTCACATCGAAGCTCAATCAAAGAAACTAAGCGCTGCCTGTTTTGCGCTAAGATCGGTTTCTAAGGAACTTAACTTATCAACCTCTAGAATAGATATGCCCTTTTTGAGTCACATCTTCGTTATGCCCTTCCATTCTGGGGTACTTGCTGCGCAACAAAATCTGATCGTATTGTTAGACATCAAAAGAGAGCAGTTCGATATTTATTTGGACTGAACAGTAGAACTCACTGCCAGAATTTCTTTAAAAATTTCAAAATACTGACTCTTCCTTCTTTATTCATTTTTGAATCCGTTTGAATCCGCAAGCACATATCTGCTATTCCCGAAAGGCCATCTCATAACTATCCACTTAGGAATGGAATGCGGATCTTTATCTGCCAACCCCGAGCTCAGAACTAGTTAAAGGTTCAATACTGTACAATGCCAAAAAAATGTACAATCATCTGCCTTTGAATATCAAGTCGCTTTCATTCTTTCTCGCATTTCGCAAAGCTCTGAAATTATACTTACTGGAGAGAGCCCTATATGCGGTAAACGACTTTTTTGTTGATGTTTAATCATGAACAATTTTGAATTTTAAAATTTTGATCATCTCACACACTGGTCAAAGGTCAAGTTATTATTTACAATCTTATATCTATTTACAATCTTCCTATTGTAAAATTTTATTGATACGCCTTTTTTGTGTTCCGCAATTGTCCATATATGTTCTATTTGTAATTTTAATGACTTAAATTTTTTTGAATTGTATGATTTGTATTGTATATTTTTTATTATTTGTATATTTTTTTGCGCTTTTGTTTGTTTTGTAAATGCTTTGTCGATGAAGCTATTTTGGCTTTTAGCACAATAAAGCGTTATTTGTTGTTGTTGTTGATGGAAAAATTGTTTTATATTTTAGAAAGTTTGATATGGAGTTTTGAACACACTGTATGATTTAAGATTACGCAATTTGTGTAGTGTAAGTAATTACAGATCAACGGAACGTAACTGTCAAGCATAGTTTTGATTTCAGAACCCTATCTTATATTTTTAATATATTTTTTTAAATGGCTGAAAAATATTTTTTTCATTTATTTATACGTAAAGTTGTTGCTTTTGTTAAGATTGGTTTGTCTTTACAGAGAAAACCTATTTTCTGACCAAGTAAATCTATCAAATACATCGGTCTTTTGCTCTGTCTAGTAATAGACAAAAATAGGGTTTATCTGTTAAAACAGACTAATTTAGACCACCCTGTACACGTACACGTCAAAAATTAAATGAGCGTGTCTATTAAAATGTATTTTAAAGTGTCCTTTGCATTAGAGTAGGTTTTTTTATACTGTACAGGGACATCATTTTAAGTGTCTCACTCGATTTATAATTTTCCTGTTTGGTATTTAAAGATAATAGAAAGATTTCCTAATGTAATTTTTCGCGAGGATACCGATTGTCTACACCAAAATTTTTTAAAACGTCAATTTTGACAGATACGACGCCATCTTGATTTTGGATAAAAATAGATATTTTTTCATTTTTCAGGGTTTGTCTTAGTGGAATTTTTTTCGCCAAAATATTCCTAAAGGCTGCTTTATGTTTTTTTATAACATTAATTTATCTTTGTAGAATTTTTTATGGTGGATAAGAAAACAATTTAAGAAATTTCCAACTTAAAAAATTACTACAATTTACAAGTAAAACACAGTTTTCATTTTTTTCACGTATTTTTTACATATCTCAGCTTCCATCCTTAGTAGGCTATAAAGTTATAAGTGTATAGCAACATGTTGCTATATAAAAGTATATAGAAACTATAATAATATCTCATTTTTTAATTCATAATTTTCAGCTTATTCAACCATTTCAGTGTAGCCTGTACTCTCTTTGTATATTACAGTTGAGGGTTGGAACCTTTGGTGTTACACAGCAAAATAAAACACTAAATCACCACAATACACCAAAACACTTTTACATTTACACTGGACGCGCGTTTCGCTATCCATGTTAGCATCATCAGCAGATGATTATAAACTAAAGTACAATCTACAAGTTGAGCGTTTATATACTCGCTCAGTAGGCACCGAGTGGGCGTGGCAAAATCTAGCCAACCGAGTCAGAGCCCACTGAGCGTAACAGTTAGATTTCCGCCACTAGAGTAGTAGGAACAAACAACTTGAAGGAATTGGACCGTTGCCTCTGTTCATACTATCTTTACATTTATTAATTCTGATGCTTTCAATTAAATAGACGCATTAAATTGCGTCTATTAATGGTTATGCGGGCCCAAGTTATCCCCGCAAATTTCCTAATATTATGGTTCCATCTTTTTCTAGGTTTCTTAATTCCTCTTGAGTGTTCCATGCTGTAATTTGTGTCGTTCATCTGTTGTCCGTTCTTCTTCCCAGGTGTCCTGCTAATTGCCATGTGAGGGATTTGACTCTGTGGATGACATCTATTACTTGGGTCTTTTTTCGTATCCACTCTATTCTTTTACAGTATCTCTTGGTTATTCCCAGCATATTTCGTTCCATTGAGTATTGTGCGACCTGCAGTTTCCTTATGATGTCCGTTTTTAAGTATGTATATACAGGGTTGTTCACCACATACGACACGGAGTATTGTAGCTAAACGATTAGATTTTTACAAATTGTAAGTTTTGGGTTCGTTGAAGGACAATTAGAGCTACAATTTAAAAATATTTGTACATGATACAGAGTGTCCCAAATAAATAAAAAATATCAAAGTTGTATTTTTTTAAATGGTAACCCTGTATATTATTACATTTTTAGTTTCTACGATTAAAACAAAGGTAAATTTGATTATGGTTTACTGCACCTTAATCTTACCGTTTTTGAAATATTTTAAGGCTTCATTTCTCCAAGGGTATCAGAGTTTTTAATACTAAATATTTACTGAAATTTATTTATTGATCAGTTATTGTGCTGCAATAATAAAAATTATACTACCTTATACAGAGTGTATAAAATTTTATTTTAAATAATTGCTAGCTTTAAACGGTAATAATTTGTTTAATTTAAATGGAACACCCTGTATATTTTATGAGAATCAGATGTACAATTTAATTGTCTATTAAATTGTATTACACCATTTTTTACCTATCTCGTCAAGTTTCCGTAGAAAATGCATTTTCTTGTAATTTAAAACTCATTTATCAATATACCCATGGAATACTGACATTTTAGATTATTTTTAAAGATGTACCAAATTTTTAAAGAGTACAGATACCAATATTGTCGATATAGTTTGTTTATTTCATTAAGAAATAAAAAAAAAACTGTTTAAATATTTGTTAAATAGGACCAATAATTAATATGATTCCAGTATTCAAACTACATTAATTGACTGTTTGCGTTGATTAATAATATTGCTCCCAATACTAAGAACTGAATTTTATATGTGTATTAGACAGTGTGGTAAAAAGTAACACCTTAAAAATTATATTTTATTTTTTGACAAATGCTTATTTATAACAAGAGAGACCTTCATTTTCATAACTTATTATTATATTGATTTGTGATTCAAATCCACATTTATTTAGAATAATTTATTAACGAACATAATTAAGTATGTAATTAATTAGT
>NW_022147396.1:65777-68948 GCF_002938485.1 Sitophilus oryzae | reverse complement strand
ATGATCGAGAAAAAACGGCGTCAACGATGGCTATGAAATGAAGATCGCTGTCATTTTATATGTAAATTTATATGGGAAATGTCATCGATCGTCATTTCCCAGCCAACTGGACGCCGTTTTTTTTTCGATCATACGGTATATTATTTGATCATTCTCTAGAGTTTTCTTAACTATTACTAATTAAAAATAAAGGGGTTTTCTCAATTTTATTTTTTTGAATTATTCCACATTTTAATTTGTTTCTGGCCCAATGTGCGACGTTTTGTACACTATGAAACACTATCATCAATGAATGAAATAAAAAAAATCGTCCGATTTAAATGGAATTTAGTATGTCGTTAGATATTCTCTTTTGAAGAAGATGAAGATATTATTATTTTCTCTTGCGCAGTTAATCTAGGAGATAATATGGTTTTAAGTCCAAAAGTTGATCTCTACCATGATTAATTAAAGCAGCAATAGCCGATACTTCAGAACTTAAAACCATCTCTACTAAAGTAAACGTCAACATACAATAATAATATTACTTTTCAATGACTGTGACACTACAAAAACCACTATTTTAAGTGTGTGTTGCTGAGGACCAAAAATCGATGCTGAAATTGCTGAAAATCGTTACCGTCTTATTCAAAAGCGAATATCTCCAATAAAAATAAAGCTATTGAGATGAATCAAAAAATAAAATATTAAGAAAAGATGTATCTAGATGATAAAGTTATTTTAAAAATCTTCATCATTTTAACTTTAAAGAATATGAAAATTTCTCAGTCTGTTTTTAGTATTTTATACATTGTATTTTATACATTTTTGTACTAAAATTTGAAAATGGTAAACAGTATGTCGTATGTCGTGTGTGTAGGCCCTTCCTTTTATTTTAAAAATAGTAAATTTTCTACGACATTAAGAAAAAGTAATCGCTATATGATGATGTTTTCTTCAACGTTCGAAGCGAATGTTTAATGCAATAACACTTTGACATTCTTATATTTTTGTCTAACGACACTATTTATGCATAAACGACACTATGAAACATTAACACATTACACTATGAAACACTTTTATTAATGAATGAAATAAAAAATCGTCCGATTTAAATGGAATTTAGTATGTCGATAGGTTAGATCAAGGCCAACTTAACGTGTACGACATATGTGATTGTGACAGTTTTGACGTAAGAAACGTCAGTAGTTGATGTCGTCCGATCGCGACCAAATTTGTTGGAGTAGGTTATGTGAGCGACGATGCACACGGTCCCACCCTGCAAAATTGGATACAACGCGCGACGTTTCGTTAACATCTTTATCAGAGTTGGACTAACGATTTGATATTGAAGAAAAATGTCCGTCGATTTCGAAATAATTGTACACGGGCATGGGGGGATGACGTCCTTAACGTTTCACACCGACTAAGTGGACGAAATCATCAGAATTTTTTTTAATTGTGATTGGAACCAAACTCGGCACGTCGATAGAGGTACCCAGTGGAGTCCTCAAACGGACAGAAGGACAGACTCAGAAAGAAGTTTCACTTCAAATATGCGCACATAGTGCACACACTATTTTTTTTGCATTGTAATTATAATTTGAAATTATTATAAACTTAATTATACACAGGAATTACTATAGGATATACTGAGACAAAAAGAATTAAATGTGAGGCATTTTTACATAAACAGACCTCACACGTTAGATAAGTAACAACTCAGTTTGCTCACGATTTTTCATAACTTAGTCTACGTTGAGAACCGGGCTTTATACACGAAGGAATCTAAGAGATATAGCAGACCTTTGTTAGAGATAAGACCAAGTCGTCGTGTACTATAAGGCCTAATCAAACAAGAAACAGTCCCCTACATTCGAGGCTCTTCAGCAAAGTACACACGAAACGCTGTTGTTCCCAGAGCCAACAACCAACCATATACACGCTATACAGGGTGTTTTATTAAGTTGGTGGTAGTTTATGTCACCCTTTTTGTGCAAAAAATTGTTGAAAATTGTCTTAAAAAACTTTTTACAACAGCAAGTTCATTCTCCTGAAACGTCGTGACGATGTATCGAAGCCTTGCAATGTTGCAACCTCATACTTTAGTCACACTAAATATTTGTGTTTTTATATTAAGTTCGTACCTTACAGATTCTATCTTATTATTTATTATACAGATTTTATCTCCCTTTCTTGATGGTAGTTCCTACTTACTAGGAACTACCATCAAGGCCAAGCAGCAAGAGACGAGGCAAAACCGTGAGGACTGCGCTATAGCTCGAATACTGTGGCCAGTGGTAGATAGCAAAAAGGTAAAACAACTACTAGAGCACAAACAGAACCTAGTACCCATAATTGTAGAGTATCATCACTGGAAACTGCCCCACGGGGAGCCTTGTGCGCTGGAAGATTTCCAACGACGACTACTGCAGAGAATGCGGAGGGAAGAAGAAACCATAGAGCATTATTAACTGTGCCACTGTCCGGCACTGGAATACCGACGCTATAAAACTGTAGAGCAAGGTTTTTTGGAGGCACTATAGGAAGCAGCAGAAACCAACATCAGCGACATCAGGAACTTTGCAAAGAGCTGAAAGTGCTTTAACGCAAAGAAAGAAAGAGAGGAAGGCTTGGTATAATAATACAGGGGTAGCGCAATGAGCCAAAGGCCTCCGAGTGATGGATTAAACCATTATGACCAATTAAAACAAAATGATCCCAAACCTCAGCAACCTAACATAACCTAACCTATCTCCCTTTCTTGAGTTTATTTCACCAGACTTTGGCAAAACTCAGTATCTGAGACGATGTTACAAGGGTTAGTTTTCCATCTCCGATATCAGTCAAAGTTTATCGTACGAATGGTTGTCGTCTCGACGACGCACTGAGTGATGAGGTACTCTGGATGTTCCCCACATAATCTGCATTCGCCGTTGTTTCTTAGCTTCAATCTACTAAGCCCACGGTACACAGAAAGCGTTTTTAGCGTTTTACGTTTTTTGCGTCTCAAGCGCTTTTTGCGATTATACCGTTTTAAGCGCTTTTTTCGATTTGTGTCCATTAAAAACACGCAAAAGACGCGGCAGGTCTGCAGTTTCTATCAAGATGTCAATTAGTAACGTCGCAAGCTCGTGGATTCCCGGCCCGTCCAACAATCAATCCTGTGAGAAAGAGATAGGCGCGATCGGC
>NW_022147396.1:0-60899 GCF_002938485.1 Sitophilus oryzae | reverse complement strand
TGTCTAGATTTATTCGGCCTTCTATCATATTTTGAAATTTGAGAATTACCTGAAGATTTTCATCTAAAAATTGGTATTGATAGTGGTGGTGGATCACAAGTTTGTCTGAATGTGCTGACTGAAAATGATCCCGAATATTTCAAGAAATATAAAAGTGTTGGAATTAATAAACTATTCATAATTGTCTTAGAATCAAAAGTTGTCTGAATCTATGTTAACGTTAAAAGCCTCTTTGAGACGTTAGATCTGCAGTCCATATGTGGAATTTGTTTCTATACTTTTGCCGCTGACTTTAAGCTTATTATGATTCTCCTTGGTCCTCAGTCAAATTCATCCACACACACTTGCCCATGGTGTGATGTAAATGTAAAGGAAATGGAAATTAAAGGATCATTCAGAACTATAAAAGTATTACAGAAAATACAAATTTATGGCAACAATCTGGAGGAAATATAACCAAAGCCAAAGATTTTAGTAAGGGTTTTAAGTTTGAAATATTGTTTTTGTATTTTAAACTGTTCAATGAACCATATAAAAAGGGCAATTATTTTTTAGAAAAACTGTATAAACATACCTTTAATCATTGGCGACGAAGAAACACCTGTCTTAAAGAATATCCCCCCTCCTGAGCTTCACCTTTGTTAGGTGTGGTTCAAAACCTATTTGATTGTCTTGAATTGAAGAATACCAATGTTGCAACAGAATGGATAAAAAAAGCGGGATTGAAACTAGATCATTATGTGAAATGTAACGGAAATAACGCTAGACAACTTTGAAGAA
Organism: Sitophilus oryzae; assembly: GCF_002938485.1. Classification (NCBI taxonomy): domain Eukaryota; kingdom Metazoa; phylum Arthropoda; class Insecta; order Coleoptera; family Curculionidae; genus Sitophilus; species Sitophilus oryzae. The sequence goes on along the minus strand of NW_022147396.1, from coordinate 60,119 downwards.
AGTGGATATTTTGAAGACGATATCGCCCGGTAAAGAACCCTATTCAAAGTTTTTAGAAGCAAAAACCTAAACATCTGTTTTTTTAGGAATAAACAGGCCACGTGTTTTCTGCATTTTCAATCAAGTACTCGAGTTGTTTGGTCAAGCACTAAACAAACATTTTAAACATGACATCGAACAATTTAGATTGGAAATACTCAACTTAGGTATTTAGATAACTCCAAAGATTCATGCAATTCTGCATCATGTGCCAGAGTTTATAAAAACAAATCATAGAGCTCTAGGATTTTACTTGGAACAAGCATCCGCGGGCAGGTTCATTTTTCCTTGGAAATTATTTCAAATAACTAACTTTCAACCAGAATGTTACAAAATAGCTTACGATGTTTTGTTGCTATAATAATACACGTATTTAAGATTTGTGTGCTTAGCTTTAGATAAATTTAGCGATAAAACCACTTAGTTAGGGAAATATACTAATCTAACTTATTAGTTAACATTTTTATGCAAAATAAAACGTATAGCTTTAATATGATTTTTTTGACAAATTATGTCTCAGTTTTTGGTCTCAAAGTCACGGTACGTCACTGGATCTATGGAAATGATTTAGTTGTTCGATGATTTTGAAAGAACGCATTATGGCTATTAAAAAATTACTAATTTTACAATTTATATATTTTTTATTTTGAATCATAAAAAAACCGAACAGTGGCCGATCCGTCGCGTCGCCGTCGCATATTATTATATATCAGTCACAGTCAGATAGGAATAGGTCATGAGGAACTAGTTCTGTGACAAACAGGGAAATAGTTCCTTTCATTCCGGGGTCGGAAAAGTTCATTGGAACTAGTTCGTTCACGAACTACACACCTCTATAAACCAGCCCTATACATTGATTTGTTTTTAAAAGTTCAGAGTGTACATATAGCGAGACAACCCTTGTATGATGAAGAAGCCATACACAAACAAATAGAGACTAATACTGTAGCAGGAATGTGATGGCTTTGGTGATGGTTAATTCTGCTTACCACGTATACCCATCAAACTACCCATCAACTTTTACACTTTCTTAAAAGGCAAACGGCAAATTATGTGGCTCTGCTGCACAGTGGTCGCCGTTCGCTCGCCATATGGGCGCGAATTAATGGAGAAAAAATGTACTGAGGATGCTTTCTCGAGTGTGAAGTTGTAACGGACGCGCGCCACTTCATTAAAGTCACATTTGCTTGTTGTACACAAAAAAGAAAGGCGTTAGTTGAGTTTCAAAAACAAGATTATTAATTAGATGGAATTATAAACTATAAATTATAATCAGGAGCTGATCTACAGGGGGCATGGTTGATCTCTCCAACAGTAGTCTCTATAAAAAAATAAAACGTTTTGAATAAAAATATTAAACATATATCAAGAAACTTAGGTGGAACGTCATAAGGGATTAATATGGCTGGACTTATTTTCGTTTTAAAACGTGTTAAAATAAAATGTAAAATAGACTAAATAATTTGTGGGTTTTGTTTAACGTTACCAATAAATATCAGCATTAATATTGTTAAAATATATAGATATTTAATAAAAAGAGATAAGTTATAATAATTGAGGGGTTGAGTTTCAAAACTTGTCTTATCCATATTTGGTAATTTTGAGTAAAAGTATATATGTAGGTGTTCTGAATTATTCCGGAAACTTCGGTTGCATATTTGCAGATAAAATAAGTAAAAAGTTCGTATAAATGTATGTCCTAAAATGCTTAGTTTCGAGATACAGGGTGTAGAAGTTTCCATTTTATTTCGGATTTTTCCAAATAATTTTGAGTAATCTGTCATTATTTGCATGAAAATTGGTGGATGGGTGTTTTGACGATGAGAGTTTGATTTTGATGTAATTATGACTCCCATTTGTAGTGGGCGCCACCTGCATACGTGGCGTTTTAAGTGTTTGAAGAAGCAATAACAACTTTCGCCGAAGATGCATAACCATTGAGTAAAAAATATACATTCACGACTTTTTACATAAAAAATCTTTTGGTAAAAATCGTTAATAGTATATTTCGAGATATTTAGAATCGAAATTATCAATACTCATCATTGACATAAATTAAACATGTTGACTAGTTATCTAATTAGATTGAAATCATAAATTTGAAGTCTTTTGTGTCAAAAGTTCAAAAGAAACTGTTTAATCATCATTTTCGCAGAAAAACTTAAGATTAATTTAAAAAATAAAATGATTATTTTTTTTTTTTTTTTTTTAGTCAAATAACTATACTTAGCGTGTGCTTATTTTTTTTGTCAATATAGTGACATTATTGGACTATTTCCATTCTAAATATCTTGAGAACGGTTGCTCGTAGTGATTTTTACTAAGAGAGATATTTTTTACAAAAAGTCACGGAAATGTATATTTTTTAGTCAGTAGTTTTATATTATGGTACATCGAAAGTTATTACTTTTTCAAAACAGGTTAAAACACATGTAGGTGGTGCCCCTACAAATAGGAGTAATTTTGACATCAAAATCAAATTTCTCGTGTCACAAAACTCCCAGATACCAATTTTCATCCAAATATTGACGACTATAGTCTAGTATTGGCAGCCCTGCACAATACGAGCCCTAACAACTATATGTTGGGTCATCATATTTCTTGGAATAGTTCTGGTTTTTCAAATGACTGAAAAAATATATCTTTAATTTTAAATATAAACATAGCCATATATCCTAAACAACTTGACAATATTTTTATGAATTTGTAAATCAATCTATATTTACAGTAGCGGATTTGTTCATAAAAGGACACATTTGCCTGACAACTAAATGTTGGGACAAGTATTTAAAATAATTAATATCATCATAGGCAGCTTTGCTATAAACGTCACAAATGTCGCAAACTGTTTACTTCAGCATTGACAGCTTGTAAGTGACTCGATACTTTGAGTAGTGAGACTTACTGTAAGCAGTGGCGGATACAGAGGGGGGCCCATGGGGCCCGGGCCCTCCCTAAAATCTATAAATTGGGTAAAATATTAGGGTTTTGGGTTAAAAATGGCACCCTAAAAAGCATATTCTACATTGCTTTTTACTTTGCCTCCCCCCCCTTAAAATAAATTCCTGTATCCGCCCCTGACTGTAAGTAATTTTAATTTTTTAATTTTCAATTTTGTTAATTTAATTCAAAGTAATGATCCGTGGAAAAGTTACAAATCAAAAACTACGCGACATTATCATTCGTCAATACAGTACGGAAAAAACAATTCGAAAAATTTTGATGATTTAAGTATCCAAAAACCACGGTCTTTAATATAATAAAAAAAAAACGGCGAATCTGCCAATGTAGGCGTTAGACGTAAAAGTTCGGGAAGGCCAAAACTTGTATCTCAGAGAGATTTACGAAATTTAGTAAAAATTTGCAAGTCTGCGAGAAGTACTCTTCGCGAAGTAACAGTTAAATGGAATACTGTATCTGGATTAAATATATCAAGAGAATGTTCCCGAAAATATATTCATAAATGCGGTCTGGGGTTTTGCAAGGTAAAACTTTATTTTGTGTGGATAATCAATTACCTGAAGATTATTGATACAAATTCTTATTTAGGCCAAAGAAAAACCGCTACTGACAGAAATTCAAAAGGAAAATCGCTACAATTGGGCAAAATCTAAATTATCGTGGACACAAAATGTTTGGAATAAGGTCATATTTAGCGATGAGTCTAAATTTGATGTTTGCGTTGGAGATCATCGAAAAAGAATAATACGAAATAAAGTAGAAGCCTTTCATAAAGATTGCTTAAAGAGGGTTGTTAAATTTCCTATGGTTTGGGGTTACATGTCAGCAAGAGGTTTGGGCAAATTAAATTTTATAGATAGCACTGTTAACGCCCAAAAATATCAACATATACTTGAGACCTCACTTTTGCCTATCTTCAAGAATTGTTTCCAAACGAAGACTATATTTTTCAACAAGATGGAGCATCGTGCCATTCAACAAAATCAACTAAAAATTGGTTCGGTAATAATAATATAAAAGTTCTATCCCATCCTGCAAGTAGTCCGGACCTCAATGTTATAGAAACTGTGTGGCATAAAATGAAGCAATATTTAAGAAACCACCCCTCAACGAACAATTTTTGATTTTGTGGACAAAACTGTAGGAAATTTGGGATAATTTTTCTCCTCAAATGTGCCAATCTTTAGTAAATACAATGCCATTAAGAGTTCAGTCAGTTGTTAAGGCGAAAGGTGATGTAACTCCGTATTAAACAAATTTCTTGTTGTGCTGTCCCAATATATAGTTGTCAGCAAATTTGGCTTGATTTTGGCAAAATAAGCTGTTATCAAAAGTGATTTGTTTGCAAAGTTATAAAAATATAGTAAAATTGTAATGTTTGAATTTAGCATAATAAACAAAATAAATTGAGCCGTTTTAACAAATTACTATTTTTATTGCACAAAAAGACCTTGTCCCAACATATAGTTGTTAGGGCTCGTATTCAGCATCATTTTTGTGGCATAACTCATTCTATCCTGTATAATTTATATGTTAAAGTCATGCATTTGTTCCAAGACTAATTAAGTTGCTGTTCGTTTTTTGCGATTATTGAAAATTAACGAATTTGGATAAAACTAGTTTTGGAACTCAGCCCCTCAATTATTTAATAACAAAAATACCAAACACACTATTGAAAGTCACGGTTGACGTATCCAAATTGTTTTGACAAGTATTAAAGTAGCAAAAATATATAATTTCTTAATTCTAAGTGAATTTATGATGTAATGTATAATAATTTTATAATATACAGTAAAAAATGATAGTTGTTTAGATTTTATGTCTAGATTTGTTATTTTTATTATTATTTATTCATACTTGTTTTTATTTAGCCGTTGGGTTTTTACGGAAAGTCACAGAATAATGTTACCACTAACACTATAAAAAATTATTATTTTTATTAGCCGACCATACCAACAGGTATGGTAGGCTATTAAGATCGGCAAAAAATAAAAGTTCCAGTAGTTCAAGTCATTTCCAGTAGTCTCTTGAATTTTATTTTTATTTCTGATCGTGGAGGTCTCGGGTTTCTGGTCTTCACTTAAAACTCTTTTCCGGAATGTTGCTGAGAGGTGTCCAGTACTGGTACTTGGTTTACCTTGCAGGCAGGGTAGGCGGAAGGGCCGGGCGACCCGAGCGACCGCCCGGGGCGCCGAATGTGAGGGGCGCCACGCCAGCAACTAAAATATTTAAAAAAAATTGTTCGTGGTATTTTACTTATAACTGAAAAGCTATCAACTTTTTGTAAATAGCCCTTCCTTTCTATAATTCTTGTTTTTATAAATGTTCTCTAAACAATAAACTGTGTTTTGGGTCAAGAGCCAGCAAAATTGACAGTTTTAAACTGACCGCTCAAAATTGCACTTTGTCTACTACCCACACCCTTTATTTGTTAATGGCTGATCTGCCCTAAAATTATATGAAACAAATATTCAATTCGCAAGAAGCTAAATAGGATCCCGATATCATTATCAAAAAAATGCTTGTAAATTTGCCTAATTAATTTATTAACAGTAGTGGGAAAAATATCAATCTTTTGGTGATTTTGATTGTTCTGCATTGTATATGTAGTAATACATGGTAAATGGTAGCAGAATCGTAAAAATTTCTCTTTAAAGCAAGACAATGAATGCATCTCAAATCTCAAACACTGGCTGATTCCTCATTTTGAAGCCGACAAAACTGTATCTGATCATACCTATACTGATTCTGCACGAAATGATTGATTGTGAAAAAGAAAAGAAGTTTTTCTTAAATTTTTATAGAAACATAACACAATTGCTTGTAACTAAATAATAATGTTTTCAAAGATCACTTATACTTATCATTTATATACCGGGTGCTTCTCAAAACTGGCTCACTCTTATAACTTGTTTATTTTTTCAGATGAAAAAACGAGATTTGGTATGTTAGTATACGACATAAATTAGGATTAATTGACGTATATTCAATTGTTTTTGATCACTTCCTCTTTCACCGGAAATTAATAAAACGTTTGATTTTTAAATGTCAACCTCGGTATATTTCTACTTTATGCGATAGAAAATGACAATCTAAATAGAATGACATATCATATGTCAACTTTTGACATTTTCGCATAATATGGTTTATTTGAAATTGTAACATACGGTACATAACGACAATTTCACTCGAAATATCAAGTGTTTGGTACAAAATTATTCGTAAAAATTCTTTTTCCAAATATGCAAATGAGCCACTTGTTCCATTTGAAAAAATTGGCATAGGATTAAAAATATGATTTGGGCATTTTTTAACCCACAAGGACAAGACACGAAAAACATTAGACGATCAAATCTATTTTTCCAAGGCTCCTTGTTTAAAAATTAGTATTTTAAACACAGCCATGGCACTCTAGATTAAAATTTAAAATACGATTTTTTGAGCAAAAATGTCAAAAGTTGACATATGATATGTCATTCTACTCATAGTGTCATTTTCTATCGAATAAACCAGAAAGAAGAACCTACCGTCGGTTCCATTTAAAAATCAATAGTTTTTCGTTGAAACAGAAAGTGACCAAAAACAATTAAATACGTCAATCAATCCTAATTTATGTCATATACTAACATACCAATTTCGTTTTTTATCTAAAGAATTAAAAGAGTTATTTCTTCTAAGTTCTGTTTGAGTAGTTGGTGAGAGACACTTTCAAGATGCACCTGGTATAAAAACAACAAACCGCGGACTAAGATTGAACGAAGAGAAGAATTTTGAAGTACCTTTAAATTGAAATTTTATTTTTAAAGTAGCATAAATATACTTAGTTGTTATTTAACATGTTAACTATTGGAGGGGGGGGGGGCGCCAGGTATGGTATTCGCCCGGTCTCAATATTTCCCTTCCGCCGGCCCTGCTTGCAGGATTTGACAAATTTTTGCAAAAATTTACAATTTTTTTCTCTTTAGTTAAACTCGTCATTAATAATGTCAAGGTGTTTTTTGCAGTACTTATATGTTTTAAAAAGTCAGTTTAAATTACTTATAGCTTTTGTAGTATGATATTCATTGTGTTTTTCCTTTTAAATATTGTAAGTAAACATTTTATGGTCGGGTAAAGCAGGGAGATATTAAAGTAAGATTTTGAAAAATGTCGCTTTTAGCAACGCGAACAGCCATTTCGAAAATATAATGGGGTTAAGAGATTTCGATAAGGAAATATTTCGACCCTTCCATTAAGGCATAAAGATAATACGTTAAAAGCATAAAAGCAGGCGGTCATTTGTTCGAACAGGCTCATTAAGATGCGCATACCGGTTTGTTGTGTCGATTCGATTTTGAAAAGCTTTTATGGACATCTTTTTTTCTCTTCTTTTTAACGTCGATTCGGTGATTTAGTCATTTACAAGGAATAAGTCACATTTCGAAAGGAATTTTTATAAAAACACGAGTTTTTTATATACATTGTCTGTTAAACTCGCAGTTGGCATCTTGTTACATTTTTTATTTATCAATAATCTAAATAAACAAAACAAAGTCTGCTTAGTTATATTACACAGAACCAAACTTATATGGAATCATCTATTATTTTTCATAATTTTTAAAACATATGAAAATTTTTTGTTTAAGAATAAGACTCTGTCCTTACCAAAGACTTTTAATGAAAAATAATCCACATAGCAATAGAAAAAAAATCAGTTCCCAAAATAAACACAATGGTATTTTTTTGATTTCTGATTTAAATTTATAATGGACAAAAAGCAAGAATAAAAAGAAAATTCATAATTTTAATTATCCGTGTTGCCACCTCTAGCCCTTATGCAAGCTTCTATCCGCGCTGGCATGCTCATTATTAGGTTATTAACGTTGTTTTGGGGTACGTTTTCCCATTCTGCTAATGCCGCGTCAATAAGCTGTGCGATATGTTTAACCTCCTGGATTGTTTAACGAGCTCTAACCTTTCCTTTGAGCTGGTCCCACAAGTGTTCGATAGGGTTTAGATCTGGTGAACATGCAGGGCCAGTCCAAAACTATGACACCTTCCGTTTCAAGGCATTCTCTAGTCACTGGTATGAGGAGCTGCATTATCGTGCATGAAGTTAAAATTATCCCCAATTGCAGCTCTCCAAAGCCTAACTATTGGTTCTAGCAATAAATTAACATACCTCCGACCCGTTGAAGTTTGTTGAAGTAGTAACAATGGAGTTTATGCTCCCAGCATAATACCTTTCTAGAACATTACATTTCCTTCTTTATATTTTGGTACAGATTTGGCAGCCTGGAGTCTCGCTCGTCTATCTGGAGCCAGAGCCATGACCATCGAATTTGAATTCTCAGAAGAACTCAAATTCGATGGTCATCTGATCCTAGTCCAATTCTGGTCTCATCCGAAAAAAGAACATTTTACCAATTCTCAATTGTCCAGTTTTGATGTTGAAGGCACCAATTTAGCCGGTCAATTTTATTTTTCTGAGATAACTGTGGGACCCGCAAACTCTGCTACTGTACAACCCTCGAGCACGAAGCCTTTTTCTTATGGTCTCAATCGGGGTATTCTTTGTTAAATGAGAGAAATAATACTTCTCCTCTGTACATCCGCGATCTGTTAATCCAACATATTTTATTTGGATTGAATGTAAAATTACCGGACAATCGTGATATTACTACTGAATACAAAATTCACAAGAAAAAAAAAATCGCAGCAGTCGTTGATTCTTTATTATCATGTTTTCTTGCAATTCTTTTCCAATTCTTTTCCTTGTAAAAAGTTTAGTCAGAAATAAAGTGTGATTCTATATTTTCCAAGTTTGGTTGTGTGTATATGATATAAGAAATTACTTATTTGTTCAAAATTATTGGTTTAATTTATTGTAAGGAGCTATTTCCCGACTATTGCATAAAATTTTAAAAAAGAGATGCTGATTCAGTATAATATATTGAAAAATAAATATTTTCGTAGAGGCGTTTATTCTAATAATGTTTTTAAAGACATATTTCCATTAAATTATTAAGTACTATTTTTGTTTAAATATTTTCTATGTAGAAAACCTATTAAAAATCTGTTAAAAAATGCAAAAGATTCTGCACGACCAAGACCAAGACCATGGGAGTCTTGCCTTTGGTCATTACAATTGATCATTATTACTACTACCTATACAGGGTGCTACAAATTTGAGGTACGAGCATTGGTATTTCGGTAACCGTAATAGATACGAACATGGTTAAATGGGGCAAAGCTGCGCTTTGGGATGTTCACCAAGATGCCATCAAAAAAGTTTTAATAATAATTTAATTTCCATGATTGATGAGTTTTTGGAAAAAAACGGATTTTTGAAAACCAATTTATTTTTCCCTGTCGTTAATTTTTAGAAAATCAAAAACTAATTGCACATTCTCATAGCCACTTTATTAGGACTATCTGACGGTATTTTTAAATTCTCAAATTAGCTGATAATTTGTGAGATACAGAGGCCAACTTAATTTTTTAAATACGGACCTGCATTTTTATTTCAGTTTTTTAGAAAGAACTCGGTCTTTCTGAGTACATCGATATGCCACACTTTATACCTCTTTTTTTTGTTTTGGAAATTTGAACACAAATTTTTAAACTAATTTCAAGTCCGGCTCTGTTTTTTAAATATTTAATTTATTCATCGTTACAATATTAATAATATTAATAAGCCTTCAACTTAACAATGACGTGGGGTAAAACATTGATACGGAAATTCAAATGCAAAGAAATAATATAAATATAATAAACAATCAAATAATTTCCCCGGAGGATGGATTGGAAATGGTAAAGCAGTATAAATGGCCAGTGATGGACATTACTTGACGTCATTAGTAAAAGTGAAATCAATGTTTTTCAACATTTACAATAATAAAAAAATAAAATTAAAAGAATTAAAAAATATGTTTAAATTGCTGATCTGGATATTATTTATTTGAATCTTACAATTGGCTTCATATTCCTTATTCAATGTTAATTAGAGCTGATCAATCTTGTTGCGATGAATATAATCAGATTAAATAATTTAAAAAAACAGAGTCAGACTTGAAATTATTTTAAATAATAATTAGTTTTTTTGTTGTCAAGGCTACACAAAACAAAAAAAGTATAAAATGTGGCGTACTCAGGACATCAAGGAGTTCTTTCAAAAACTGAAATAAAAAATGCAGGTCCGTATTTAAAAAAATTAAGTTGATCTCCGTATCTCACAAATTATCAGTTAATTTGAAAATAATAAAAATACTATCAGATAGCCCTAACAAAGTTGCTACGAGAATGTGCAATTAGTTTTTTGATTTTCTAAAACAGAAATCCTTGAAATTTTTAAAACTTTTTTGATGGCATCTTGATGAACAGCCCAAGGCACAACTTTGCCCTAATTTAATCATCTTCGTATCTATTACGGTTTTCGAGATACCAATGCGAGTACCTTGAATTTATAGCACCCTGTATAGGACCTTGTAAATTGGTTTGTGAAAAATACGATTAAAGACATCGACATTATAATGGATGACTACTCTTCAATCGACATAAAGCATTCCATTAAACAACAAAACAACCAAATATAGCTCCTCACTTATATTAAAACAGGTAATGGTACCGACCCATCCAGAACCCATTAGGCTCCATTTTTACCCACACGCGTTCGATATGATAAATCCGGCCGATGCCGGCTCTATCCGCAATAAATATCTTCCTCGTTCGTTTCTTATGTTTCCAGCTTGTTAACATAGTGTTTTTTGGTTACAGGTAACCATGCCGACTGTTATCGCGCCATCGGGAGGGTACCATTCGGGTTCCACGGTACCAGCGTGCGGCCATTGTGGTATGGTCGCTATCTACGGACTGCCGAAGGAAAGGAACACAGGGACGTAGTTGGTGAGAATGGCTTGGGTGTTTTAGTTAACACTTGGTATTTATTGTTTCTGGTAGTTAGTATATAAGTTATTGTTAGTTACACAGAGATATTTAATATTTATTATACGCTCTGACCGTAATAAAAACACTTAAATTTTTTTATGTATTTTAAAGTTATTTTTATATTTATGTATATGTTACAGTAAAAGCTGGAAATCAGTGATTGTTAACACTTACTAACAAAAGCTCACATTCACTGATTTGTTAAGACTTTTACTAGAAACCAACTTTTACTAGTGAATGCTAGCATTCCCTGGTCGATAGCAGTGAGTTTGAAAGATTCAGTTAGCGCGGTTGCCACATAAAGTAAAATATAAGGATAAATAGGGATAAGTTGAGTAATAGTCAATATAAGGATAACATTAAATTGGGTTAAATGTTGGCAACGTTGACAGACATCTGACGTAAATTCGCTTTTTTTGTGGTTATGTATAATTGTTTTGTTATCGTTGTAAAAAGTGTTCTGCGGTATTTTTCTTATGAAAGACATTTTCTGTGAAAAATTAAGGCAAACTAGGCACTCTCAAGAATGTAATAGTGCTTGTTTTTCATTTTTGCAATATAATGAAGTCATAGCAAAAGTTAAGCGTGCAAGAGAAAAATACATTAAGGAACCTAGTGACTATGAACTATGAGCTTATTAAACGTTTTGATATGCTTGAAGTACCGGAGTTTGAAAAAATTCCAGTTGAAGAAAGTTCAGGCATACTTTATTTTGTCCACGATGTAGAACTTTATTAAAAAAAACCTTGTACCAATAAGTAATTTTTATGTTTATGAATGTTTTTTTAATTGTTTTGTAATGTTTAAAATGTTTAGTATGTTTTTCCCTTTTAATATATATTTAGAAGGTTATGTTGTTATTTTCAATAATTTTTAATAAATATATTAAAGAAAGAGTAAATTATAATTTTAAGAAATGTGTATTATCAGCTTGATTATTGAGGTGATCTAATTTTCTCTTAAAAGTTTATTCATTCTAACTTTCACGAACATTCTTCCTCACCACACTCGCCCTGTACAATAGAACTTTACTGGCAACCTTTAGTAAATGTTACTTTCACTAGTGAATGTTAGAAATTAATAGGAGAAGTCGACAAATCTTTTTTAAAATACCACATTCACTGGTCCAATGCGTAATTGCTAGCATTTCCCAGTGAATGATAACAATCACAGTAATTTTAAGAAGTAGTATCAGCTTGATTATTGAGGTGATCCAATTTTTTCTTAAAGTTTTATTTTGTTCTAACTTCACCAACATTCTTCCTCACCACACTCGCCCTGTACAATGGAATAACTTTTACTGGTAACCTTTAGTAAATGTTACTTTCACTATAGTGAATGTTAGAAATTAATAGGAAAAGTCGACAAATCTTTTTAAAATATCACATTCACTGGTCCAATGCGTAATTGCTAGCATTTCTAGTGAATGTTAACAATCACTGAATTTCCCTGACTTTTACTGTAAATATATATATTAAAAGCCAATTTTGCAATTTGTAGCTAAATTATTTGACTTTTTACCTTTTTTCAAATTAAAAATTGAGGTTTTCATCTGTCTATTATACAAGAAAAAACAAAATGTTATTTTGATGAAAGTTTGAAACACCCTGGTGGCATGGTTTTTTCCAAATTAAGGAGTTTAAAAATTCCTTTATTATCAAGGTGCATACTTTCTCAATAGATTCTCTTTTGATTGATCTCAGCTTTATTTTTGTTGGAGAATTTTTCTCTTTCATTGTCATTGAAAGAGTGATATTTTTTTATTTGTTGCTGTAACTCTAGAAAGACGGCTTTAAGTTCTGTAGTTGATCTCTACCATGTTCAATTAAAGCCACAATAGCCAATACAACTTCTGGATTTTAATCTCTACTAGAGAACTGCCAACAAACAAATAAAATATGAATTTTCACAGTGACATTACGAAAATAATAAACTGTATTTCTTAGGTTTGTTGATGAGGCCCAAAAGCAAAGACATACTTTTTAAAAGCTAGAATTGCTTTTGAATCATTTAGTGTTAGTGTCTTCTTCAAATACCAATATCTCCAACAAAAATAAAGTTATTGACATGAATCAAAAACTAACTATCGAAGGGATACATCTTGAGAATAAAGTGGTTTTAATTTTTTTCTTTAAGGAAAACCATCCTACAGGGTGTCTCAGGCTGTTCATCAAAGAACAACGTTTGTTTTCTCTTGTTAAATAATAAAAACTAAAATTTCAAATAATTTAGCTACAAAACTGTTTAAAAAATCATCAAAATTGGAGAAAATATATTGAATTTTAAAAAATATACAGTGGTGGTCAGAACTGTATTCCGGAAACTTCGGCAGCACATTCTGCAGACAAAAATAAGTAAAAAAGTTCGTATCAATGCCCTAAAATGTTTAGTTTCGGCGATACAGGGTGTAGAGGTTTCATTACTCTTCAACTAAAAGTTATTAGGTACTTTTCAAACCAGTAAAAAATATGTAGGTGGCGCCCTCTACAAGTAGGAGTCATATTGACATAAGAATCAAATTTTTCATGTCAAAAACACCAATTTTTATTCAAATATTGACTTTACTTCATAAATTATTTGGAAAAAATCGAAATCGAAAAAAAATGAAATTTCTACACCCTGTATCTCCAAAACTAAGCATTTTAGGAAATCAAGCATTGTTATGTTAGGCTTTATGGATCTATATAATATACAGAGTGATTCACGGTGATGGTGAGTTACACGTTTATGTAAAACCGCGGATTTTTTTGAAAATTTTGGTACTATTTTCTCAGGATTTTGGTAATTTCCAAGAAAATAGAATAAAATATGTGTAATATTAAAAAAAAACATGATCTTGAAGAATTATTGGTAAAATTATGTTTTCTTTATATTGAAAATTAAAATTTGAGTTTTTTTAGTAATATACATAGATTTCAGTTTAAAGTAGGTAGGTAACGCAAATGTGAGCAATTTTACTATAAATTTAAATAAATATATCTCTTTTACCTCTTCTTAGCAATGCTTATTAAAGATCAAAGGTTTTATAAATATTACATATGGTTTTTTTTATCTGGAAATCTCTGGAGGTAATCCTGTATTTGTATAATAGATAAATTATGAGAAATTAAAATAAGATAGTAAATATTCAACAAGAAAATCCTATTACCTCTTCTCCTATAAACGTCTAACATACCATCGACCCAAATAGAATCGCCCTGTATATATAACAGGAAATATATAAATAGTATATAATACACAAATGACACAAAGAGCAAATATACAAAATATAATATACAAAAATAGAAAATAAATAAATATATACAGAATATAATATACAAAATGACACAAAGAGCACTAACAAATGATAATATTATATATTTATTTTAAGTTTGTCTCACAACAGAATACTACAATAAAAGAGATTAGCGACGCCACTGGATTTTCTACCGATCACAAAGCTTATGTCTTTTAATTCCTCTCTGAATATTTCAGCCCTAATTTATTATCACAGATGCTTCGAAAATTCTTAAAATCTTATAATATATAATATTTTTTTTACCTCTGTCTCTCAGTCAGAAGATCGTTTTGTGGAAACATAATTTTAATTTGTTAGCATCGGACAGGGCCATTATTTACAGTAAAAACAACTAAATTGTTTTCTTGATTGCATTCCGCACCGTTTTCTCCTTTGTTTATTTCTTTTTCTTACTTAATTCCTTAAATTACTTTAAGTGAATTGCATAGTTTAAAGTGTTTTGAGATTCAAACTGATTTAATGTAGAATAATACTACTTTAGGAAAAAAGTTTTTATATATATTTTAAAGTAAAATATATTTTTGTTCTAGTAGACCCGATTTTGGTTATTTTTTTAAGCAATTTGTAGCTAAACTATTTGACTTTTTAGTCTCTTTTTAAATTAAACATCAAATTTTACATTTGCCTGTTATTCTAGGGAAAACAAAATGTTGGTATTTTGGCGATGGTTTGAATCATCATCATCATGGAATCATTTAAAAAAAATTATAATCAAGGTGCGTTTTTCCTAATGAGTTGCTTTTTGGTTCATCTCAATAACTTTATTTTTATTGGAAATATTCGTTTTTGAAAAAACAGCAATAATTTACAGTAAGCATTTTCAGCATTAAAAATGCTACCGTTGCTTTTGGTCCAACAAACGGACGAAACAATATTTATAGGGTGTATTCCGTTGCTTACCTTGGTTATGGTTTTATGTCCCGTTTCTATCAGTTTTCTGAAGTTTTCTTATTACGGAACACGGTTCCTGAAAAATTCGGTTATAACTGTCACCAAACTAACCAGCGCGAGAAGGCTGGTTTTTCTGGTTTTGTTTGTCAATCATTGTCATTTATGTGACAGAAATCAAGCACATATTGGAAGTACGAGTGAAATTCTCGTTTAATTTCTAAAATTTGTAATAATATTTTGTATTTACATCCAAAACCAATGGAGGTAGGCATTAAAGATAAATAAATTTCATTAACTAAATAGAATGACTCTTTAGGATCATTTAAACTTATCATGCAGCCATTGTTTCTTAAAGTTAGGAACATTTAAAGAAAACATGAACAACAAGACAACAAGTAATCGTGAATGTCTTGTAAGCTATAAAAATATAAATATTGATTAGATTTGTTTATTTATTATTGATCTATTTTAATATTGGACCTGCAAATCTTCACTTGAGCTGTCTAACGAGCTTAACAGTTCAGTAATAAAGTATTTTTTAATATTAAACTCCATTGAAAAGAAGAAGCAAACGTAAAAGCAGAGAACAGGTACATTAAAAATGCATAAAAGATACATTTTATAGTAGAGGTATTGAAATTTAGAAAACGTCAACATTTGACGTTTCCAGTATTTTACCAAACCGTTCCATATCAAACCGATGTATTTCATGAACCACTCTTTACCGTAGTTTACCGATCTGGTTCGCCTGGTTTTGCAACGGAATACAGCCTTAGTATTTATGTATGTCATTGAAGTGTCATACTATTATGTTTGTTGATAGTTGTTCTACAGACAGACATTAAGAGTATGACTTTTCAATGACGGTGACATTACAAAAACAATAAATACTATTTCATAGTTGTATTGATTAGGGCTAAAAGCAAATGCATAAATCGTTACTATCTCTTCAAAAACGAATTTTTCAATAAAAACAAGGATATTGGGATGAATCAAGAAACAAAATCAAAATAAAAAAAAAGATGTACCTTGATGACTCGCTTGATGATCAAGTGGTTTTTAAATTTCTTACTTATTGAAAACATTTCTCATTGGGTCCCAAGCAGCATTTGGACGTCGGGACAACATTGTGTCACGCGACCAAACGTCGGGGCGCAACGTCGGCACAACCTCGTGCCAACCCTAGTCTGCACTAGTTTGGAAAATAATTTTTAGGACGAAACGACGTTGGATACCGACGTTGGCTAGAAGCCTAATTTAGTTCAAACTGAAACGTTGTTTAAAATCCTAATTCACAGAAATAAAAAACTAATATGGCGTCTAAGTCGCGTTTTATCCTAAATTGGGATAATTATAGTAAAAATATTATTTTTATGATTTAGTTAGAGACATATGTCAGATGGCAGTGAAAGAAAACAATACAAAAGTATTTAAGTGTGGAGGATGTTTGAAGATCATAAAACACTTTAACCGACTCTGTAACTCGTTACCCAAGGTAAAAAAGTTAAACGCAAACAACTTTGTTGATAAATGTATTGTTTCTACTTTGAAAAATACTAATGGGCCTTAAAATTATAGAAGTTTTAAAAAATTTCATGATTTTTTTTTAGTAAAATGAGAATAATTTATCCGCAGTCGAAAAAATTGTTTCCGCGTGTTGTTTAGTGTCAAATATTTCAAGTTAATGTATTCAAAAAGCAGGAATTGCTATTTTAGGAACGAACGGAAAACTCTATATTGTCCAACGTTGTAACTACGTTGTCCGAATCACCTAAGGATCACTTAAGCAAAAAAGGTTACAAGACAACGTTTATTCGACGTCGCAGAAGCTTCTACTTTGCTGTAGTACTAGTCCAACGTCAGCACAACGTTATAAAAACGTTTAAATTTATTTTAATACCCAAGGTAGGGAGCTAACTATTTTTTGTAACTAATCCAACGTTCTGTTTAGTAAACATGTGGTTGCAAGTCGTGAAAATGCTACTTGGGGTGTGTCGTACTTTCACTAAAATAGTAACATTTGATTTTCCATCGTATAATAGGCACATGGGAACTTTAATTTTTAACTTAAACAAATACTGTAAGTGTTAAAATATATTGTAAAAATTGTTTGCATAGTTTCAGTTATACAGATTTATACTAACAAAATGTAGCAAGAGATCACTTTAGAAGTCCCGAAGTCACATCTCCAGGTCTCACATGGAAAATCATCACTAAGTATATGGGGTTGCAGATACATCAAGGAAACATGGTAAGTATTTTAATTTTTAATATTCATTTTTTTTGGAACCAAGTATATCAGAAGTCAATAATTTTATATATAACACATACTAAAAACGTCAATTATCTGATAAGTGTGGTCCGAACTGTATTCCGGAAACTTCGGTAGCATTCTGCAGATAAAAATAAGTAAAAAAGTTCGTATAAATGTATGTCTGAAAATGCTCAGTTTCAGAGGTACAGGGTGTAGAAGTTTCATTTTTATTTCGATTTTTTTCCAAATAGTAACTGAAGTAACGCCATTATTGGGATGTAAATTGGTGCTTAGGAGTTCTTCTGCATGAAATTTGATTTTGATGTCAATATGACTCCTATCAGTAAGGGCGCCACTACATGTGTTTTAACTGTTTTGATAAGTAATAATTTTTTTCGTCCGTGCCTGTATAAAACTACTGAGTAAAAAAATATACATTTTTGTGATTTTCTACGTAAAAATGTAACTTGGTAAAATCGCTACGAGTCACCGTTCTCAAGATATTTAGATTGGAAGTAATAAATACATATGTTATTACTGACAAAAAATAAAATGTTGAGTAGATTTGACTAAAATGATAAACTTGTGAATTTTTTCACAAATTTATCATTTTTTAATCATACATTTTTCTTCAAAAAAATGATGAGAAAACAGTTTCTGTTAAACTTTTGGTACAAAAACATTTCAAATTTATTATTTCATTGTAATAACTAAATATTTAGTCAACATGTTTAATTTGTCAATGATGACAGGTATTGATAATTTCAATTCCAAATATCTCGAGATCAATTACTCGTAGCGATTTTTACCAAGAGACGTTTTTTATGTAGAAAATGTCGTAAATATATAATTTTTTACTCAGTAGTTCTATACAGGTACGTACGAAAAGTTATTACTCTTCAAACCAGTTAAAAAAGTATGCAGGTGGCGCCTTCTGCAGTAGGGAGTCATATTGACATCAAAATCAAAATTTTCATATCAAGAAACTCCCAGATACTAATTTTCATCCAAATATTGACGTTACTTCAGAAATTATTTGGAAAAAAATCAAATAAATGAAACTTTCATTATTCCAAAAATCTCCGAAACTAAGCATTTTCGGACATACATTTATAGGAACTTTTTACTTATTTTTATCTGCAAAAATGTTGCTGCTTGAGTTTCCTAATTCAGTTCTGGACACCTGTATTTGTAAAATATTTTTGAAATAGTTTTTTGTAACTTGTTCAATGCAAAATTTCAACTGGCCACAAAATATGCAGCTTCTAATTAATTCAAAAATTAATTCAAAATTACTTCTAATCTACTTAGTTCATCATTTACTTGTTATTGTTGGGATCAGGAACTGAAGCGATTTGTAATAATTTTTAAATTCAAACACAAACTATAGTTTATTTTTACAATAGCTATATGCACCATCAAAAATTTTAATAAATTTTGTGTTATTATAGATTTACTTATCTTATTGACGACGCGACGGTACGGAACTCCAAAAATGTGATAGTTGTTGGACAAATAATTTGAAAAATACGCAGAATTCGAAAAAATCGTTGGTGTTTGGGAAGGCTCGAAAGAAAACAATTATGTTTTTTTTGCGACGTTTCGCGACTTTATTGTTGCTTCTTCAGGCACCAAAACATATATTAATCCAAATGCCTAACAACAATCATGGCGATTCTTAACCCGCCAACGAAGTAAGACACATACCGACGAACGAACAGCAGCTTAAGTATTTTTTTGCCCGATGCACACCATGTGGATCGAGAAAATCGATTTATGTCGTAGTACGACATAAACTACAGAAGATCGGTGCATCGGACGAAAAATACCACAAGTTTCTGTTCGTTGTCTGTATATGTCTTGGTGTTGGTTTTGGTCCATCAGCAGTTTACTATTAGCTGAAGAAGTATGATTCTTAAGTTGGGGGATATAAATTCATTATTAAATAACATTATTATCACCAACAGAATATTTTAAAACCTAAGTATAACGAGAAAAATTTCTTGGACTGGGTCCTTTTGAACTGGATGGTTCCATGTGTCCATCAGCAGTTTACCATTAGCAGAAGAAGTATGTTTTTTAGAATATATTAAAACCGAATTGTAACGAGAAAACTTTCCTGGATTGGGTCCTTTTAAACTGGGCGGTTTCATTCTTCCAACAGCAGTTTACCATTAGCTGAAGAAGTATGTTTCTTCGGTTGGGGGTAAAAATTAATCATTAAATGACATTATTATCATCAAAAGAATATATTAAAACCGAATTGTAACGATAAAACTTTCCTGGACTGGGTCCTTTTAAACTGGATGGTTCCATGTGTCCATCAGCAGTTTCCCATTGGCTGAAGAAGTATGTTTCTTCGGTTGGGGGGGTAAAAATTAATTATTAAATAACATTATTATCATTAAAAAAAACATATTAAAACCGAATTGTAACGAGAAAACTTTCCAGCACTGGGTATTTTTGAACTGGATAGTTCCATGTGTCCAACAGCAGTTTATCATTAGCTGAAGAATTAAGTTTCTTCGGATGGGGGGTAAAAATTAATAATTAAATAACATTATTATCATCAACAAGTTTGACAGGGAGGTGTCCTAAGCCCAATTTTATTCAATTTAGTTATGGATGATGTAATGAAAGAAACCAGACGAGAGACATCTAAACTTCTTGTAGGGTACCAAAATATGCAGCCTGTGTGGATCAATGAATGCGCTTTCGCTGACAATCATTATATTTGCTAGGAACGAAACAGAACTTAAAAGAAATCTCAATACATGGAACAACCAATTATCTTCCAAAAACCTTAAAATAAATGAGAACAAAACAAAAATAATGATTAGTGAAAGAGTGAAGAAATGGTTAACATAGAAATAAATGATCAAATAATAGAGCAGGTAAATTCTTTCAAATATCTGAGGAGTCTAAATAGAAAGCCAGGGACATCAAAACCAAGAGATAACTGCAGAGTCCAAAAGCACTGCAAATCTATACCATAGCATAAAGGACATTTCTAGGTAAAGGTAGGTATCATTGAAGACCAAAATCAGCGTGTTTAATTCAGTATTCGTACCAATATTAACATTCGGTAGTGAGAGTTGGGTTCTCACCAAGAGACAAAGAAAGCTTAATACAAGCAGTAGAAATGAAATACCTACGAAAAGTGCTAGGGGTTACGGATGAATAAACTACGTACCCTAATTCCCATATTAGAGAGCAGCTGAAAGTCCAGCCAGTACTAACAACTATCGAAAACTGCCAGTTGAGGTGGTACGGACATTTGAAAAGACTCAACAAAGAGAGACCAGTAAGAAGAGTATGGGAGGCAAAAGGCAAGAAAAAAGGGAAAAGGGTAGACCTGCAACTACTTGGGATCAAAATGTTGCAAAATTACTTAAACTAGAGGGATCGGCTGCGCCGCGGCAGCAAGCATGACCCTGAGGACAAGAAGAAGTGGCAAAATTTTATTTATGAAAGTAGCTACTAGAAGCCTACACCTTCCGAGTAGAAGGCCTTCAATTATATATATATATATATATATATATATATATATATATATATATATATATATATATATATATATATATATATATATATATATATATATATATATATATATATATATATATATATATATATATATGCTATATATATATATATATATATATTATCATCAAAAGAATATATTAAAACCGAATTGTAACGAGAAAACTTTACTGGACTGGGTCCTTTTGAACTGGATGGTTCCATGTGTCCATCAGTAGTTTACCATTAGATGTTTCTTCGGTTGGGGAGTAAAAATTAATCATTAAATGACATTATTATCATCAAAAGAATATATTAAAACCGAATTGTAAAGAGAAAACTTTCCTGGACTGGGTCCTTTTAAAATGGTTGGTTCCATGTGTCCATCAGCAGTTTACCATTAGCTGAAGAAGTATGATTCTTCGGTTGGGGGGTAAAAATTGGATTAATATATGTTTGGTGCCTGAAGAAACGACAATAAAAGTCGCGAAACGTCGCAAAAAACATAATTGTTTTCTTTCGAGCCTTCCCAAACACCACGATTTTTTCTGCATATTAACTTTTGGGTACGATAATCATAATTTTGAAAAATCTTTTTAGGTTTACTTATTTCTCAAAGGAGATCAAACTAATGATAGTTAAAAAATACGAAAAAAAACAACGAACGATGTGTCACGTAAATTGTTCCCAAAAAAGCCGCCACGGAAAACATCTAACCTAAAAAGCGCGCCGAACAACAATTACAGGGCGATAAATCTAGTCGTACCGCGCGTCGCGGGAATCCGCCAAATTCGACGACAAGAAGACCATAAAATCGGCCAAAACCTGCACCATTTAAACGGGGGCGGAAAAAAATTATCTTTCTGCGACGATCTGAGGCCGAAAACACAACGGGCACCGTCAAAATTACCCGCCAAATAAGAGAAAAAAAAGGGGAAAGACATGGTGGAGATCGAGTTGCGCCCTGCGGGCATACCCCGTCTCGGTAATAATAGTTGGGCATGCGGCAAAACGCTCGAGGTTAATTAAAATTGGGAATTATTAAAAATTCCGCGGATTGTTTTGTGGACGAGCGAATGCCCAGGTAGAATCTGCTGAAGTGCTGTTTAATTACTTATTAGTTTAATAGATATTTACGGTATTATATTGGGACTTTTAGATAAGTCCGGTAAATGTACTTTATAGTATGAGTGATATACATGTTACGGTTAAAAGTCCGATGTCCGGTTAATGTCGACATTAACAGGTTAATGATTGGGGATTTGGTTTTGTTTTTGGTTGTTTTGTTGTGTGTCATTCTCGAGATTAACTGGGTAATGTCGATATTAACCGAATATCGGACCTTAACCGTAACATACACACAACCAAACTTATGGAATATAGAATCACTCTAAACTCTCTACTAAACGTTTTTCACGGAAAAACATTGGTATACAACTTAAGATAAGGCTTTTTGTTGTAAATAGACATGATAGTACAGAATAAACAACTGCTGCGATTTATTTCCTTGTGAATTTTGTGTTCAGTAGTAAAATAACGATTGTCCGGTAATTTTCATTCGATCCAAAAAAAAATAAAAATGCTTATTGGATTAACAGATGTACAGGGGGGAAGAATTATTGCTCTCATTCAACAAGGAATGCCCCAAAGACACGTAGCAGAGATAGTAGGCGTTACCCAAGGTGTTGTATCGAAAACATTTGCAAGGTACTTGCAACTAGGAACTCTCAAGAACAGGCCCAGACAAAGTCGTCAAAGAATCACAACTGAACAACAAGGCTGCTTTGTGTGCCATTTTGCTAGAAGAAATCCCAATGTTTCTCATCCAGAGCTACAAGGACAACTTCTGGCAGCTGTTGGTGTGAACATTTCAATTGAAACCATAAGAAAAAGCATTCGTTATCGAGGGCTTTACAGTAGGAAAGAGTTACGGATCCAACAGTTATCTCGACAAAATAAAGTTGACCGGCTAAATTGGTGCCTTTAACATCAAAACTGGACAATTGAGAATTGACAAAATGTTCTTTGATGAGACCAGAATTGGCCTAAGATCAGATGATCATCGAGTTTGGGTTCTCAAAGCTCCAGGAAGACTAGCGAGACTCCAGGCTACCAAATCTGTATTATGCTGGGAGCAAAAACTCCATTGTTACCACTTCAATAAACTTTAACAGGTCGGAGGTATGTCGATTTAGTGCTAGAACCAATCGTTAGGCTTTGGAGATCTGCAACTGCGGATAATTTTAACTTCATGCTTGCATAAGGGCAAGAAGTGGCAAAACTATCGCTACTATACACGAAAACACTGTACTTTTGCACTGGATGCGCATTTCTCTAACCATGTTAGCATCATCAGCAGATGATTAAAACTCAAAATATCTGCTGATGATGCTAACATGTTTAGCAAAACGCGCGACCAGTGTAAAAGTTAAATAGGTGTTTCCGTGTATTGTAATCAGTTAGTGTTTTAGGTTTTGCTTTTGTAACACCAAAGGTTCCAATTCTGAACTGTAATGAATATCTCTGGAACTAAAAGGATAAATCTCAAAAACGAAAGTTTTGAAAAATGAAAAAAAAAAATTAGTTGTGAATTAAATTGACAGACAATAACTATCACTGTCAAGTATCCTCTCCTTTGACTAATTTTACCAGACATTTAAACATAATACCTACTCTATTCTTTTATTTTAATAACCACCCTATATGTAACAGACTTGACTTGTATAAATGTCGTTTAACAGATGAATGAACCGGCGATACAAATTACATCTGGGCATATTCAAATTTCCTCCGATGCTGCTTAAGATTCTGACGCTTGCAGGACAACAGCGATCGCTCTATTGTTTACTTCTTGGTATACGGTGTTCGGTACCGTTTGCCCACCATAACTTTAACCCATGCACTGGGGAGGCGATTCACAGTGTCTTTCGAGAATTATATCATCAGCAGACTTACACTAAATAACTGAATGCTAACTTTGATTTTTTCGAACAACATTACATACCTAGACCATAGACTTACGTGGATAAATCAACGCCATAAGTTTAGCAGTAAAAAATATGTCTCCAACATCACGACATGCCATTTTCAAACCTTCTTTATTAGGCTTATGAAACATTCAATAGGTTTGTCTTCCTCGAGGACCTTACATTGCGCATGTGCATTAAAGTTGCACGTATTTCCAAAATAATCACAATTTTATACGGTTTAGAAAGTACAAATTATACATTGTTATGAAACCAACTTTTCATTGTTATCATATTGTCATAATCATATGTCATAAGCTTGTTTCCAGTGTGTAACGAGGGTAACGACGCTTGTTTTTTGCGTTTTTATTTTAAAAAGAAATTGTGTTGATTACTCTTTTATCGACCGCTTTTATTTAGCCAAGGATGCAAGTGTGTTCATTGAGAAGTTAATTTTAAGTTTGTGGAACTATATTTCTAGTTTTTTTCGTTGGACTTTCTAAATACTCGTAAAAATGACTAGAAAGTGTTTAGTGTGCGAAGATACTAATATAAAGGTCCCCGATTTATCTTTTCATAGGCAAGTAAACTATTCATTTGTTCTTTTATTTATATTAAGCCACATGCATATTTTCTGGTTAGATTTCCTAAGAATATTGATATTCGTACGGAGTGGCTAAATGTATTTTTTATATAATTTAATTTTTGTGACAGTAAACATTTAATTTATTGTTCAAATATATGAATTTTACAAATTAAATTTTTAAAATTAATGTTCAAATTTGGCGCGTGGACGATAGGTCCTCGACAAAGATAGATAGAGTAGAAGGACCGCGTGTGCAACAAAAAAAGAAGATAAATGAAAGTCGTTGATATGTTGGTGACAGTTTCCATAGTGATTTACTTATCCACGTAAGTATATATGATCTAGGATTACATAACATAAATCTTACTAAAATAAACTAAAATCATAGGTTGAAAATTTAAGGTATATTGACATTTGGTTTTGGTATTGTTACCTGCTCAGTTTTGATTGAAAAAAAGATGCAGATTTTCCTGAATTATTTCAAATCGGCTTGTCCAGCATTGTTAAAATTTGGTATGTGTATTCATTATAGGCAGACCTTTAAAAAATCAATGTACAGACTTAGCTGTAAAATGTATAGAAGAGCCAATATGGGCAGTTCAAAATTTGCATGGGATTTCCTATGTTTCCAACGACGAGGCACCACCCGGTATAATATTTATTACTTATACTTAATATCAGGAAAAAATATATTTGTATAAGTTAATGATTAAAAAGAAATAACTAAAGAAATAAATAGGTATTAAATTAATAATAAAACTAATCAAAACATGACAAACACAACAGAAATTAAAACTAAGTTCAAAACAAACCTGAAAGACATGGGTAATCACCCACCAAAACCTACCTGTTTCAGGTAGGATCTCACAGCATCTTACGGATTCAGTACCAATATTAAGACGATCGTGTACGTATCGCTCTTTTGACGTTTGTGACGTTTATGAAGGACCGAGAACTGACACGCGAGTGACAGATTAAAGTAAAAACTGGATTGTTATTGTTTCATTATTTTCGGTATATAGACTTTTATCAGAGTATTTCATCAATTATTAAAGGTAAGCATCTGGTAGGAATATAATTTCAGGATTTAATAAATTCGTTAATTCATTATGCTGTATTTTATTTATGTGATAGACATCTTTTTTTTATAACAAATGTTTTCAGTGTGTTTTTTTATTAAGATACTCCTATTGTTTCTTGTAGAGATTGTTTCTAGATTGACGATGAGCTAACAATATTTGAGCATAGGTATTAAAAAAAAATATGAAAAATTGTTTCAAAATTTCCATATGATTTTATTGTCATCTAATAATTTTCTTTAATAATAATTTATATTTATTTAATTTTTTAGTGGAAATTGCGTTGTGAATGTCAATAAACGGCGATGTTTTTGGTCAATGTAGGTCAGAATTTATGTAGGCGTGAAAAAATTAACATAATTTCAATAAAATATATAAAAAATATAGCTGTATATTGTATATAGGCCTCATTATAATACAGACTTCTAGCACTGGTATATTAATGCTAAGATTGAGAATTATAGTATATTAAATGAAAAACAATAATTGGTAGAGATTTACTTAAAAAATGTGCAGGAACTAATGTAACTAGTATGTGCTAGATTAATTTCATTTATTTTTTAGAATTATGTGGGTTAACGTACATTGTCAAAATTAAACAGTAATTCACCAAAATACACCCCAAAACCCTACTTTGAAGTTTGAAAGAGCGTTATGTTAGTATTATCGGCAAATGATTAACTTACAGATGTGGCACTTATTTCAGCTTGCTAATAAACGCCGCCTTGATCTCGGATCTTTAATAGGGTTATGGTGTTGTCAGACTTTTTACGTTTTTTTATAGAATGCATTGTTGCCTTTTGTAAAAAATGTATTCCCAATTGAAATACTTAATCTGCGGCACATCTTGTTTGTAGTGATAAATGGTAGCGGTTCATCATACGCATGCGCTTTGTATTCGGACCGAATGCATCCTTGTCTTATTTCGTTTCTCCGTCTTACTGATAAATCTGTTTTAATCTGTGCTAATATTATACGTTCGATTTCCAACTTAAAACTTTTTTTTCGATAATGTCGTATATATTTTTTAGTTTAATAATGGTTAGTAAAATATGAATTGTATTTATTGAAATAGTATCATTAAGAAACTGAAATATAGTAACACGATTTTTTATCTATTTTAAATGAAGCTGTTAAGTGTGTATTTTTTGTCTGCATTTTTATTAGTACTATGCATTTGTTTGTTATTCCTACTATGCTTAAAAATTCTTATGCATTTTTCTAATTTTTAACCAGAAAATTGAACAATTTATTGATACGTGATATTTGACAGGTAGTTGAGAGACCGACATTTTTAACAACTCAATTAACATCTCGCTCTTAAAAGAATTACTAGTATACTATTAAATTTTATTATATAATTCAACTTGTGAACATTCAATTCCGGTTAATGACTTTTGAATATTAGATTTTTTTTTCAATTTTATTTATATAGGTACGTACCACTGGCTTAAAACAATTTATTACATGAATTAATACATCTATTTAAAATGTTAATACATTCTTAATTAGAAAATATTTGAATTAAAGCTTCATTTATTTTAGTCTTTAAATAGTAAAATATTAATAAAGTCTCAAAAAAAAGTCTTATGGGTATTTTGCCACTGTAAGAAAATCTGCAAAATAAATTAGTTATTTTTTGTAAACACTGCTGCTTTAATCCAACGGAGACTAATTGTCAGCAATGGTTTACTAATAAAGAAATTTGCCTAACGGACAAAAAAATGCTTAACATGTTGGGAAGTATATCTCTTTCCGTCGTCGCAGGCAAAAAAAACACAAAGAACAAACGAAAAGAACTGTTTAAAATATCTAAATGCAACTATATTGGAATTTTTTGAAAAAAAAATATTTTTTTTTAGTTTTTAGTTAAAAAAACACAATTTCTTGATAATATGACAACATAATAAGTAGTAGATTAAATTTACAAGAAAGAAAACCCAGGAAAGATCTAGTAGTTCTAAAAATTTAAGCTAATTTATTTTTTTTTTGGAAACTTTCAAAGTCAAATAACTCGGTTATTTTGGATTTATTTGGAAAACGGTAAAGAGAAAATATGTTTTTTATTGAGATCTACTAGTCCTGAAAATATTTGCACTTATTTAAGACATACCCTGTTTATGACAATTTATTTATATTATCTTTATGCCAATATACTGAAGAAATATTACTTTAGTTATTTTTGTTGTACCGAAAGTTTCTGTAAAACATTTTCTGAAAAATCTAGCACTATTTTTTCAGTACTATTCTCTTTAAATGTTGTTTAAACAAAGGTACTCTTGACTTTCGCAATTATTGTTCTCTTTTCTCCATATGACATGTCTCGCGTGTTTATTCAAACAAAGCTTTTCCCGGGACACTTAATCTATGTGTATTTACATAAATATATCATGTAGAGTTACATAATTTTGTGGAATTCAAAAGAATTATATATTTTAGTCGTGCTTCGTATAAATTAACTCTTATTTTCTTAAAAAAATTAAAACAAACTTTACAGGAAAATAGAACAATTTAAGTTATACAGGCATTTATGAGTTATATCCTGAAATTGATGAATAATTTATTTACTGGTCAGTATTATCGCATATAAACAGTGGATGAACATGTCTGTCTAATTAGAGATGAGTCTGTCAAATTAAAGTGATTTGATGATTGAATGTAAAATATGAACACTATACAGGGTGGTTCGAATTGTATTCGGGAAACTTCAGCAGCATATTTTGCAGATATAAACAAATAAAAAAGTTTGTATAAATGTATGTGCTGAAATGCTTCTCTTCGGAGATACACGGTGATAAAATTCTTTGTATATGTTACAGTAAAAGTTGGAAATCAGTGATTGTTAACAATTACTAGTAAAAGCTCACATTCACTGATTTGCTAAGACTACGCCAGTAAAAGTTCAATAGCTATTTTTGATACCAACTTTTACTAGTGAATGTTAGCATTCCCTGGACGATGGCAGTTTGAAAGATACTGTTAGCGCGGTTGCCGCATGTTGTAAAATATGGATAAGATGAATAATAGGTAATGTAAGGATAACATTAAATTCGGCTAGACGTTGGCAAAGTTGACAGACATCTGGCGTAAATTCGCTTTGTTTTTTGTGGTTATGTGTAATTGTTTTGTTATCGTTGTAAAAAGTGCTGTACGGTATTTTCACTACGGAAGAAATTTTCTGTGAAAAATTAAGGTAAACCAGACACTCGCAAAAATGTAACAGGGCTTGTTTTTCATTTTTGCAATATAATGAAGTCATAGCAAAAGTTAAGCGTGCAAGAGAAAAAAATATTAAAGAACCTAGTGACTATGAATTTATTAAACGTTTTGATATGCTTGTAGTAGCGGGTTTGAAAAAACGAATAACTCATGGTTGAAGAAAATTCGGGCATACCTTTATTTTGTCCACGATGAAGAACGTTATAAAAAAACCTTGTACCAA
Organism: Sitophilus oryzae; assembly: GCF_002938485.1. Taxonomy (NCBI): domain Eukaryota; kingdom Metazoa; phylum Arthropoda; class Insecta; order Coleoptera; family Curculionidae; genus Sitophilus; species Sitophilus oryzae. Next base: position 31,155 of record NW_022147396.1, on the reverse strand, counting down.
TAAGTAAGCTTATGTTTATGAATGTTTTTTTTAGTTCTTTTGTACGCTTTAAAACGTTTACTATCGCTTTTAATATTTAGAAGGTTATGTCATTATTTTCTATAATTTTTAATAAATATACTAAAGAAGTAAATTGTAATTTTAAGATATGTGGATCAGCTTGAATTTTGAGAATAATTAATATATTGAGGATCAATTTGAAATATTCTTAAAAGATTTATTTGGTCTAACTTCCACCAATATTCTTCCTCTCCACACTCATCCTGTACAATAGAATAACTTTTACTGGCGATCTTTAGTAAATGTTACTTTAACTAGTGAATGTTAGAAATTACTAGGAAAAGTCGACAAATCTCTTTAAAATACCACATTTACTGGTCCAATGCGTAATTGTTAGCATTTCCTAGTGAATGTTAACAATCACTGAATTTCAGACTTTCACTGTAACATATACACTAAAAAAGGTATTTTGATGCATAGAAAACGTGTATCCAGTTTCATAAAGATATATGTAATGAAATCAGAGTTATTATGAAAAAAAAAATCAGAGTTATGGGAAAAAAAATAAGAAAAAATGACCGCCCTGTATCTCAGAAATTATAGATGTTTAGGACATACATTCATATGAAGTTTTTCTCTTAGAATCACGCCCTTCAATATTAGCATGTAGTTAATGAATACCCTGTACAGGGTGGGTCAAATTCGACGCTTTTGAATGGAAACACCCTTTTCTATAGGAGACAAAAACTAATATCGGTGTCTGGAGCTCAATTTTTGTCAAAAACATGATGGTGAAAACCGCATATCGATATCTGGTACCGTTTCGGAGTTACGGGGTGTTTTTCAAAAATATGCATTTTTGACAAATCGCTGTAACTTTTTTGCTATGGAAAATTTTGTATTTTTATGAAAACATTTCCAAAGCACCTTTTCACGTAGAATTTAATGGTTTAAGTATAATTTTTTTAAAATTAATAATTTAAGATTTATCAACAGAAAATTTGATTTTTTATATGGGACACCCTCTATAAGTATCTAAGTATTTCTACTTCTTGTCTAGATTATACGGAAGAATATGGAACCTTTATTCTTCCGCAAATATATATATATAGGATTAGATCCATGTGCACTAAGTCAGGCGGCCTCGACGGCCAACGGCTGGAATCTTGGTTAGCTATTCAATTATTCTTGAAATTGGCTGCAAAAATTTGCTGATAACTTCAGCGTTCAGAGGCGGTGCGTCGTCTTGCTGGAAAAATATGTTTTTCGGGTTCCATTAAGGGCATTTCATCAATAAAGGGGTCCAAAGCCTACTAGTTAAAAGTGGCGAACTTTTAAAATTCTGTATTTCGAAGTGGATTATAACAAAATATCAAGTGTGCTATATTTTTGGAAAGGTAATTTTAAATTTATTTTCAGTTAATTAAAAATATAGAGGGTGTCCCAAATAAAAATCTATTTTTTCTGTTGATAACTCTTAAATTATTAATTTTAAAAAAATATACTTAAACCATTAAATTCTACGTAAAAGGTGGTTTGGAAATGTTTTCATAGAAATACAAAATTTTCCATAACAAAAGTTACAGCGATTTGTTAAAATGTACATTTTGAAAAACGCCGTAACTCTGAAACGGTAACATGTGCGATTTTTCACCATCATGTTTTTGATGAAAATTGAGCTCCAGACACCGATATTAGACTTTCGTCTATCTCCTATAGAAAAGGGTGTTTCCATTTAAAAGTGTCGAATTTGACCCTGTACCCTGTGTATAATACTGAATGATCAACAGTGATTGGTATATAGCGATTGGTATTAACTATTTCAGTCATTTTAGATCTCTACGTATTATTTGCTTTCTGAGAATAGACGTATAGTATTTTACACGCGTAAGCTCTAATAATATCTATCCATCATAAATATTAACATTTATTTGTTAAGAAACCAGCGAGGGCGTTCTTTCCGTTTTGATTTTTTTCGTCGATTTTCCCGGCCTACACGCCAAAAATCACGGTGACGATTTCAATGTCGAAATCGTGTCCGACGTCTGAACTTTTCACGAATAATAATATAATTATGTGGCGTTAATTGGCCCCGAGAGACCGGTAGCCTGTAATTTTTAAACGCCCCGTATAACGTGGGCGTTTAAATAAACACGCTTTCAAATAGATAAAACGGAGATATTTTTTTTCGTTGTTTTGTTATTAAGGTGATTGTAGATATATTGCTTATATCGTGCGTTTAATAAATTGTTTAGATTTATTAGATGGTGGGAGGTTTGAATGTTAGCCTAGAATTATTTAATTATTTTTTTTGAATTTAAATAAAAAATATGCAATGTTATTTATTTATCCTATGATAATATCGAATTGGCTTGCTTTTATCACGGATTTTTTTACTTACAACATCTGCATTTCGTACAGAGTGACTAAAAATTGGCGCTTTTAAGCCCTGTCCACACATAAACGTTTTACTTGTCAGTTTTGTAAGACCGTCTAGGAAACTAACGACAGTTTTCTCAAGATGGTCGTCCTATTGACTATACGTTTGAAACTATTGTATTGTAGGTTAATTAAATAAAAGTAAACTGTTATAAATTTAAATACAGTCTATTGTTGCGAGCCGGTGTGAACTCGACCTAACCTCACAATATGGCCGCCCTCGGATGACCTTAACATCGCATAGACACCGCAATGATTCATTCGTTCGAGAAGAAGCGAGACCCACCAGAATGGACTCGTACATACGAGAACATTCGGAAAACCTTCTATGCGCCTAACGATCTTTGGACTATTCTAGATTTCTTTTACCTGTCGGTATAAAAAGCCGGCGGCAGTGGCCTAGACAGGGCAGTTATAAATATACAGTTGACGCGCTAAAATTCAAAATAAATTCTTAGTTATAAATCGTTTGTAAATAGTTCTATAAGTCTTTTTATCGTTATTATTTTTGTTCATTAGTGTTAAATAAATAGTGTTTAAATAAATTGTGACTTCTATCCACACGGACGAAAAACGTAACAACGCAAAGTCAAGTGTGGCGTGTGTGATAGACTAGTAAAATAAAAAGACAGACAATGGCTCCGAAAAAATTGTTGAAAGACTTGAAAGTGTCGGAATTAAAAAGCGTTCTGGAAGAGAGAGAGAATGCGAAACAGATGGAAAGAAAAGCATTTTGCAAGCTAGACTAAGAGACGTTTTTGGTGGGAGGAAGGTGAGGATCCTGACACATTTTGCTTTGAGTTGGAAGGTGACCTTTGACTCGTGCCTACAAAAAAATTAGACGACAACTTGAACAATTTGAATAGTAAAATAATTGACTTGGAATTTAATTTAGAAGAGAAAATCAGTGATAAAATTATGGAAAATTCCCAGGATTTAATCAATACATTAGAAGATAAGATCATCGAAAATTCTAAAGATATACAGGCCAGCTTTAATAATAAAATAGTAATTTTGGAAGAAAGTTTTAACAATAAAATAACAGAGATTGAGGAAGATGTAAATAGAAAAATCGAAATTTTAAAACAAGAAATAGCAAAGGCAAATTCACCAAAATGTCAAGAAACATCGGAGGCACCGAAACTAGTCGAAAATAAGTATATCTCAAAGTCAGTTATTAAGCCTCCACAGTTTGACGGAAAAACCGCTTGGGCCAATTATTTTGCCAGTTTGAGGCCGCTGCGAGAGCGAACGGATGGACAATCGCTGAAAAGGCTACCGCTTTGACTGTCGCACTGCGAGATGCGACTGATATCCCGCAGACATTGTCACCATCGGAACAGGGAGATTATCAGCAATTGGTACGACATTTAGAAATGAGGTACGGCCAAGCTCATTTGGAACATGTCTATCATTCACAGCTAAAAAATCGCATTCAAAAGTCAAATGAGTCTCTGCAGGAGTTTGAAGCCGACGTAGCCCGCCTGGTTCGCCTTGCGTATCCTGCTACGCCCGAGAATGTTATGGAGCGGTTGGCAGTACAGACATTCTCCGATGGCTTACGTGACAGGGAGACAAGGCAAGCGCTTCTTCTAGCCCACCCAACGCGCTTGGTGGATGCTTTAGCACGTGCCCTAGAATTTGAGGCCGCGAAACAGTTCTCGGTCTCTAGTGAGAGTACGGGCGGTCAACCAATGTTCCGACAAATCCGTGGAAAGCATTGTACGGAAAGTCATGGAGGAGTACATGGGCAAGAAAGGACCGACTTGTTGCTGGAATTGCGGCCAGGCAGGACACGTAAGAAGTCACTGTCAAGAAAAAGACGTGGACTCGGTTTCGCCAAGTGTCGAATCAAAGGGACACATATGGAGCAGTACCCAACAGGTTCCAACGAAAACTGTTCAAGTCGCATCGCTACAACACAAGTTCAACAGCATTTTTGTGGCTAGTTTCGTGGATGGAGAGTTACGGACCATGCTGTTGGATACGGGTGCGACCAAAACGATCATCAGGCCGGATATCCTTAAAACATCAAAAAGGATTAAAACAACACAATGGCGACTACGTACAGCTACAGGAAGCTGCGCTCTCATCCATGGAGAGGTAGATCTTAATTTTGTTATCGGAAGCACCTGTTTTAATCATCGAGTGTTAGTAGCAGACATCGAAGATGAACTTATTCTCGGAATGGACATCGTGACCACTAGAGGTTTTGAACTAAACCTCAAACAAGAAATTTTGAAAATAAATGAAGAAGAAGTGGTTCTACATCGAAAATGTGAGGAGACGCTTCGCGTGGTAGTAGCAGAAGATGTTTCGATCCCTGAGCGCTGTGAGATATTTTTGGATGGTCGCCTGGAAGGTAAAACGAATAATGGGAGTATTATTCTGTTGGAGCCAAGGAACCATGACAGCGAAATAGGACGAGGGGTCGCTGTTGGAAAACCCCTGCTACGAGCGAAGAAGTCTGTACCGGTAAGAGTAATGAACACGAATTATCATTCTGTATCCTTGAAGAAGGGAACCCTGTTAGGGTACTGTTGTTCGGCCTCCTCAGTCATTCGAAGCGTGGAAGCCTCCAAAGTTTCGATTTCAAAAATTCCGGACAAAATGGTTAAGGAGTTAGTAAACGTTAAGGGATTATTTCCCGAAGATAGTAGAAAATTGAGAAACCTGATAATCAAGTATCAAGATGTGTTTGATAAAGGAGAAGCAGGACATAGAGGTCGTACCAATTTAGTACAACATAAAATTGACACCGGAGATGCACGACCAATCAAACAAAATCCGAGTAGACTGCCGCTCGCCAAACGTGAAGAAGCTGACAAAATCCTTCGAGAAATGAAAGAAGAGGGTGTCATCGAACCATCTAACAGCCCGTGGACATCGCCGGTAGTACTAGTAAAGAAGAAAGACGGTACCACCAGGTTCTGTGTTGATTATCGGCAACTTAATAATGTTACCAAGAAGGATAGCTATCCCCTGCCGAGGATAGACGATACTCTAGACAGGCTGGCGGGATCGACTATATTCTCTACCTTAGATTGAAGAGTGGATATTGGCAAGTCGACATGGCGCCGAAAGACAGAGAGAAGACAGCGTTCTCGGTGGGCACCGGACTGTGGCAATTTACCGTCATGCCTTTTGGATTGTGCAACGCGCCAGCTACCTTTGAGAGACTAATGGAGTCTGTGTTAAAGGGTCTATCCTGGACTACCTGTTTAGTGTACCTGGATGACATCATAGTGGTTGGGAAATCCTTTGACGATCATCTGAAGAATTTGGAAGAAGTTTTCAAGCGACTAGGGAGCTCTGGTTTGAAACTTGGGACATGTAGTCTCCTCCCAAGGAGTTGCGGTAGATCTACAGAAGACCAAGACAGTGGAAGAGTGGCCAATACCTAAAGATAAACATGAACTACGAAGCTTTTTGGGACTATGCACATATTATCGCCGCTATGTACAGGGTTTCGCCACCATCGCAAAACCATTGACCAGACTTACCGAAGGCGAGAGGCGTTTCTCTTGGGACTCAGATTCTGACGAGGCATTCCGAAAATTGAAGAAGGACCTGACTAGTGCGCCCATACTTAGCTACCCTCTTGGCAACGGAAACTTTATATTGGATATCGACGCTAGCAATGTTGCGTTAGGCGCTATTCTGTCTCAGATCCAGGATGGTCAAGAAAAAGTCATTGGATATTTTAGTAAGACCTTGTCAAAACCGGAAAGGAACTACTGTGTAACCAGACGAGAATTACTAGCAGTAGTTAAAGCAGTGGAACACTTCTACAAGTATCTCTATGGAAGAAAGTTCTTGTTAAGAACAGACCATGCTGCTTTGAAATGGGTGTTGCAGTTTAAGAATCCTGAAGGGCAGGTAGCTAGATGGATTGAACAATTACAAGAATTTGACTTCGACACAGAACATCGAGCTGGGGCAATCCATTGGAATGCCGACGCACTTTCCAGAAGACCTTGCGCTAAGGACTGTAAGCATTGTTCCCGAGCAGAAGAGAAAGAAGTGAAACTCCTAAGAACAACTGTGGTTAATGATAGTTGGCAACCGAAGATCTTGCAAATGACCAAACCAGTGACCCAGAATTAGGTTTAGTAATTAACTGGAAAACACAGGCCAAAGACCAACGTGGGAAGAAGTTTGCAGATATTCGCCGAACGTAAAGTCGTACTGGGCCCAGTGGAATTCCTTGGTAATAGATAATGGACTACTTCGCCGTGTGATCGAGAGACCGGAGGGACAAGAAGAGAGAAGGCAGATCGTCATTCCAAAGAAGAGGGTCCCAGAAGTCTTGGAGGAAGTTCACAATGGAACCAGCGGAGGACATCTTGGTGTTACCAAGACACTTGGCAAGCTGCGTGAACGGTTCTACTGGGTGAACTGCAAAGAAGATGTGAGGGCCTGGTGTAAGAAATGTGACATTTGCGCAGCCATTAATGGGCCACAAAAGCGTGGTAAAGCCCCTATGCGCCAGTACAATGTTGGTAGTCCCTTCGAACGAATAGCGATCGACGTGGCTGGTCCTTTCCCGGAGACGAACGATGGCAACAAATACATTGTGGTAGTAATGGATTACTTCAGCAAATGGGTCGAGGCCTACGCGTTGCCAAATCAAGAAGCGTCCACGATTGCTGATGCCCTTGTTAAAGAATGGATCTGCAGGTTTGGTGTTCCCATGGAGCTTCATTCAGATCAGGGAAGAAACTTTGAGTCCAATCTGTTCCAAGGCGTCTGTGAAGTCCTGAACATCCGCAAGACCAGGACGACTGCTCTACATCCACAATCCGATGGGATGGTTGAACGCATGAACAGAACTATCAACCGTTATCTGGCCAAAGTAGTCTCTGACCACCAAAGAGACTGGGACAAATTTCTTCACCTGTTCCTGTTGGCCTACCGTTCATCCGTCCAAGAATCTACAGGGCAAACTCCAGCCAGCATCGTTATGGGACGGGAAGTGCGCCTACCCTGTGATCTGAAATTTGGTTGCCGACCGGGAGAAGAAGTCGCCGGAGAAGATTATGTCCACACACTACGTCAAAGGATGGACGACATTCATCAGAGAGTCCGCCTAAATATTCAAAGTGCTAGTGACCGAATGAAGGAACACTACGACATTCAAGCTGAGCATGGAGGATACCAACCAGGGAAGTTGGTGTGGCTATATAACCCGCAGAGACGTCGTGGGTTATCTCCGAAGCTACAATCCTCGTGGGAAGGGCCATACGAAGTCATGGATAGAATTAATGACGTCGTATACCGTATCAGAAAATTGCCAAAAGGAAAACCGAGGGTAGTCCATTTCAACCGTTTGAGCCCCTACCAAGGCGAAATAGAAGATCGTGCTGGGACCGTGAGAACCTGCAGCTTTGATCCCCCTGATTCGGAGATGTCCTTTGACGATTTCATGGCCCGATACAACAGCAGTGAGAAGGCTCGCTATGGTGTAACCAAAGAAGATCAACGAGACCTCTTTTCCGTGCCTCCTGATTATTCGCTCGCTCATTGTGTGGCTCGAGATTTGCGGATGTCCAGAGGAATCGCTGCGACGTTCAATGAGAAGTTTGGGCGTGTCGGAGAACTACGCCGACAGGATCCAGAGGTTGGAAGCGTCTTGAGGCTAACCGACAATGCACATGGTCAAGCAAGGCACATCTTCTACCTGGTCACCAAGGAATGGTCCCCGAGTAAGCCGACTTATCTCAATCTATGGAAGACCCTGATTGAACTGAGAGAAGCCCTGCTAAACAACAACATTGCACGATTAGCCATTCCGAAGCTGGCGTGTGGACTCGATGGTTTGAGTTGGCGTACAATCCGGAACATGATTGAAGTCTTGTTCAGATTTACGGGAATCGAGATCCTCGTTTGCTGCTACAACCCAAAGCTGAGATCGGGAGAGAAAACTGTAGACTGCTATTTCTACCAGACTTCGCAATGTACCAGGGGCCAGCTTTGCAAATACCTTCATTCACCGTATAATCTCGGGACGAGCATGTGCCTAAGAAGGGGGCAGTGTTGCGAGCCGGTGTGAACTCGACCTAACCTCACAATATGGCCGCCTCGGATGACCTTAACATCGCATAGACACCGCAATGATTCATTCGTTCGAGAAGAAGCGAGACCCACCAGAATGGACTCGTACATACGAGAACATTCGAAAACCTTCTCTATGCGCCTAACGATCTTTGGACTATTCTAGATTTCTTTTACCTGTCGGTATAAAAGCCGGCGGCAGTGGCCTAGACAGGGCAGTTATAAATATACAGTTGACGCGCTAAAATTCAAAATAAATTCTTAGTTATAAATCGTTTGTAAATAGTTCTATAAGTCTTTTATCGTTATTATTTTTGTTCATTAGTGTTAAATAAATAGTGTTTAAATAAATTGTGACTTTCTATCCACACGGAACCGACGAAAAACGTAACACTATAAACTAATATCGATTTTGAAAATAGCTACTAACTGTTACTTGAAAATTGCCATGGCGACACCAGCCATCTTGATTGCATTTTGATTTAAAAATCGCTTTTTATTCAAAATATGAGCCAGGAAAAAAAATTGAGCCAATTTTAAAATTATGTACATTGCCTCCCAACATATTATACCCATAAAACATTTTGTTTCAACATCTTTCCGCTTTCGTATAATCAACCGACGCGAATGAGGTGCGCCACCCTGTATACTATAACAGGTGCGTCTCAAAAGTCGCTCACTCCTATAACTTTTTTATTTTTTTCAGATAAAAAAACGAGATTTGGTATGTTAGTATATGATATAAATTAGGATTGATTGACGTATCCGATACATTTCAAAAAGTAGAATATTATTGTGCCGTTTAAAAATCAAAAGTTGTAGTCATTTCCGGTGAAACAGGAAGTGACAAAAAACATGAATATGTCAATCAATCCTAATTTATGTCATATACTAACATACCAGATCTCGCTTTATTATCAAAAAAAATAAAAAAGTTATAGGGGTTATATACTTTTGAGACGCATCCGGTATACTGCCTTCCGTTTGGAGTATACTTACTGGTATTTTACATAAAAACATGTTAACATTATTAGCAAAACGTGCTTTAAATGTATAAATAAAAGTCTTGGTGTATTTTGATTGATTTATTTTTTTATTGCAATACCAAAATCTCAACCTACATAACATTTTTGATATAAATAATTTTGTCAAAAACTTCATATCTAACACAGCTTTATTGTTGTTTACTTTCTGACATCTATTCGAACAAGAATTTTGTTTTTGATTGATGTGAAACGTTGTACCAAATTTTTATCTCCGTCTTCTTTTTGTTTGCTGTTCAAACGTTCTAATAGATGATCAAACAACGAGAGTTACGTGATAAGAAAAAACCGTTGATATTAGAAAAATATTGACTTTTGATATAAAAATCGTTATGAAATGTTTGTATAACGGCCATCACACCCAATTTTTGATTTAGGGACTTCTCGATGTGTGTCTTTCTATTGTTTGATGAGAGATCGAAAAAACGTAACAGTTTTCTTTAATATAAATTGTAGGATTAAAAGATTTTGATAAAAAAAAATTCAGTTTTATAGTTTCTAAAAGTAATATTTGTTGTTTTTTTTATTTTTAAAGTTTAGTTAAAAGAGCTTATTGGTATTTTTTTTTTCATTATTATGCTTTTGTAGTGGGTATTTTTTTAATGATATTTAATAGAGAAAAACACCTTTGAAAAAAGAAACTTATTTAAACGCTCAAAAAGAAGTTTGTCTCGACCTACTTTCGATTCTTAAAAGCGCCTGAAAACTATTGGTGGGAAGGGCGCGGGAGGATTTTTTGGCGTTTCCTGTTGCCTCGTTTAATTTTGTTTCGTTTAGAGCTATTTCCAAAACGTGGCGGTATCTGTACCCGAGGCAAAGGATTTTTTTTTCATAAATCTCAGTGAAATGAGTCAGCCTAGACGTTTCTAAAATAGCAGTTGTTACGATGATATTTCGTTAATTACATCTTGTTTTATGTTGATATATATTCCACAAAATTAATATTTGAACACGAAAATATTTCGTAAAACATTTCGGGGATAGTGTAGAGGCCGTTTAAGAATACAAAATCTCGAGCAAAATCTGGATAGATTAAAAATTTGCGTAATACCTACTCTTTTGAATATATGATAACAGTACCGCTGAATATTGATTTGAATTTATAATTTTTTCGAGTCCGTTCTCAAGTCCGACTCTGTGAAATCGCGTGTGGCCATGTAAGACAACGATACAGGAAAACAAAAGAGCGCGGCGCGGCTCTCTATCTGCGGGGAAAATCGAACTACGTCAAATTTTCTGAAATTATTGTTCCGCGTCGCGGTACCGCCCAAGGGCCCCAATCGTTCCGTGTCGTGCCGGATCATGATTCTCCTTTCTTCCTTCTTTTTCTCCGAAGATCTTCGGTTTTTGATCGGATATTCCGAATAAAGAACGACCTATCAATAATTAATAGGAGGTTCGTTCGTGTTTTGCTAAATGTAGATTTTAATAAATCTGAATGTCAGATTTGGAAATTATTAAATTATTAGGTGGGCATAGATTAAAATAAACTTTTCTTTCTTTTTTTGCAAGGATGGCTCGTCTGGCTGGTTGCTTGGTTAAGGTGGCGAATACGACTGCTGGTTGAACTCCAATTAGAATGTAGAATGTAGAATGCGTGGGAAGGGGGTTTAATCACATTAAAGATCTATTGTGTCCTCATTTCCTGATCATCCTGACCTGTCTTCATTTCCTCATCATACAGCCTATAACTCATCATACATGAGAATTTTTCTGTGTTAGGGAGGACAGGGTATTTGCCATCCTCCTCTGGTAACAGTGGAAGTTTGAGTTTGGCCCTCCGTGCTCTTCACAGTCAAGGAGCTTGTCTCCGGCTGAGGTATCCGTGAGGTGGAGGCTGGAGGATCTGTCTCCATTTTCTCCACCTCTTTAACTTGGTCTCCCCTTAGTCCTAATATCGGTGTGGTTCCGAATCTATAATAGAGGATATATCCATCTTTCTCTTTTACCTTCTAACTCCAATTAGCAAAATTACGGTTTTAATACCACTCTCTCTGAGACCCTATTGAGGTTTTGACACTTTATTGACAAATTTAATCTAACCTTAATAAAAAAAATATAATAGTACGAGAGCTAGCAACGTCGGGAAAACGAGGATTTTAAAAAATGGGGTAGACTTTGAATAAGAAGACTAAGGAAGGAGCATATCAAAAATCTTAGGTACACCGCGATGGGCCTCAAATATGGCCGACTTAAATTCCGGTTTATCAGTGTCGTTCTAATTTTATTTAAAAAATGTAAAACTATGATGTAGGGTAGACGTGGGGTAGACTCAATAATTTGTTGTTTTATTTTACGTTGTGAATAAATGTTGGTAGTTATTAAAATTGTTATAAAAATATATAATTCTAATAAAAATAGATAAGTTATATAAGTATTTATTACCACAAACATCCGATACGCTACCGAAGCAGGTAAGTCAAATTAACGTATCTAAATTCTTTGACATCTAATCTTTGACAAGTAATAAATAAAAGCTAAAATGCAAGAAAAATATATAATTTAGTTAATTTAAGTGAATTTCATAAATGATCGGTTTACTACATGTATGTATATTACATAGTCACTTACTAGCGAAAAGTTGTTCCATTATTTCACTCAATATTTGCCGAGATCTACCGCACGCTACAGAACCAACTATTTTAGAGTCTTTTTCGATAAATCGCGATAGTGTCACTGTTAATTTAAGTGCTGCCACAATTTCCATCTAGATTTACTACCTTTATACAACTATCAGTAGTAGAATAAATAATAAATAACATAAAATAAGCTCCGTAAAGACTGACAAATCCACAAAATTTCAAATCAAATTCAAATGTGTCAAATGAATCGTCAAACAGAACTGTCAAGGATCCCTACCCTAGAGTGCTTTTTCCGCCCACCATGCATGAATACATGGAAAGCATTATGCTCCTTCCTTAGTCTTCTTATTCAAAGGGGGTAGAGATCGGTAGCGATGAAGAATACTGTCGTTGGGCGTAGACACTCAACGGCAAGCGATATTATTCTTCATCGCTACCGATCGCTATTTAGTTACAGAGTTCCACCTCTGGCTCGTTAATATATTTTTTTGCTATGCTCTTCTGTGCTCTCCTGGCCAAAGTGAGGACCGTCTGGCTGCCGGTAGACTACTGCGCTTCACTATTGCACATCACATCTGTACTGGGTATCCCATTTTCCTGTGTTTCATGGGATTTAGCGTTTATGATAATGTAGAATTTTACGATACAATGATGCGGTTTTCACATTACTTTGTTACATTATTGTGAAATATGCTACCACATATGTTTGTCCTTGCCTCCTTAGTTCTCGAAATACAGGGCGAATTTGTGATGCGCAGTAACGAACAGATGTTGAATAGAGATGTCATGTAGTAGTGAACTCAACATCTAACGACAGCCAGACGGCCGGCACGCTGTTCAGGAGAGCACAGCAAAAAATATATTAAAGAACCAGCTTTCTTAAAATTCTCTATCTAAAATTAATATCGTATCATTGTATTGTCGGATAACGGATGCATGAAAATCAAGCTTTAGACGCGTTTTGTTAATTATGTAATTATCATCAGATGAGTAAATATATAAATACAGATATATTTAAAATTACATAAGTACTTATTGGCTTTGCCATGTTTCTTAAATATTTAAAAAGACTTAACGGGAAGGAACTAAATGTAGTTAATAAATATTTGTATCTTACAACATTCGGATAACGAAAAGCTGTACATACAAATCTCTGTTAACATAATAAATGTACTATAGTACATGGATTACGCTAAATTGTTGATTTTTTATGTTACATAACTTTAGAAATGTAAAATTCTAAAATTTAGATTCTATTTCATTCTAGCAATCAACTAAAATGACAGATATGTCTGTCATTTTAGTTCACAGGTACTACAAAATACAAAACTGTATTTTCCGTCATTTCTTGAATGTTATATGTCTAAATCTTCGTTGGGCAGAATTTCATCAGCTATTGGATAAAACTATGTTATATTTAATTATAAAAAATATTAGCGTTGATTGAAAGAAAGCAAGTTTATGGGTTAAATGGTGATACAAAACGTGTCCGAGATATTAGCAACATTGCTGTACCAAACAAAATCTAGGGCATTTCCATGGCAACTAAGCACAGTGATTCATAACATTCCTAATAGCGTCAATAGTTCTATAATACTCTATTTTTTCAGAATTATGAAGATTTTTGGTTAAAAATAGACCTGTCATTAAACCTTTATAAGTCGTTTTATCGATTTCAGGAATAAAACTTGACGCCATCAACAAAAATCCACCACTTAAAAAGAAGTTTTTCTTCAAATCGCCACATTATGATCGGGTTTCGGCCAAGATGTCTCACCTTCTTCGTCAATTATTTGCTTAAACCATCTCTGTTTCCAGCCCGGACAAAAAACCCGAAGACAATACTATCTGCGGTCGGGATCGATCGATTTAAAATCGCCGAATTATACGAAAAATGCCCGCCGAACAGCCGTAAACATGAAAACACTCTGTATTGGTACGATCGTACATCTGTCCGCGAACGTCGTTCGTCCATATTCGATGGCGATGGTAGCGCGATAAGAGCAGCGGAACCTTTGAGAGCGCTCGGGGTGGCTTTTTTCCAGTCGCGCCGATCCGCGAGAATGGTCTATTAATGTCCTTTTTGACCCGATTTATTAACTTGGTGGGGGTATTACGGTACTGGTGAAACCTGCTGGCGATAAATTCGCAAAGAAGAGACTGGGATCGATTTAGATTAGGCCCTTGATGGTGTCAAGAGAGGTAAATGAAATGATAAATTCGCACAAGAAAATAATTTGGATTACTGAAGATGATATAGTACAGGATCCGGCTGCAGTATTATTACGCTTGTCATATTTTAAATCAAAACTTAATTTTTACGTATATTTATGAATAGGGGAATATACAATATATAAATATATATAAAATCGTCATCTGGGACTGATGGGCTTACTTTCAAAATGTTCTCTGAACTTCCGGAATGCATATTACTCTATATCTTACTACTTTAATTAACGAGTCATTCCAAAAAGGAGTTTTTCCAAAACTGCCTTAAAACAGCAATAATTATTCCTCTGCATAAAGGAGGAGATAAAGATCAAGCTTCGAACTATCCGCAATTGCTCTCCTGCCCACATTATCTAAGATCATTGAAAGATTGGTTAAAAAAAGGCTTCTATCTTTTCTCCTTAAATATAAAGTACTTACTACCCATCAAATTGGATTTCTAAGTAACAGTTGCACAAATGATGTTCGACCTTTTTAATAATGTATACTCTAGCCTGAGTAACCATCACTCTACAGCTACAATTTATCATAATATCTTATTTAACAAATTGCAATACTATGGGTTCAGGGGAGTGCCGCTCGAATGGCTTAAGTCATATCTTGGCAACAGAAGGCAGCTTGTGAGGATTGATACGTCTATGTCTTCTTGTAAACCTATAGAATGTGGTGTCCCTCAGAGTTCAGTACTTGGCCCTATTTTGTTTCTGGTTTTTATCAACGACATTGCAAATCTAGACATTAGCGGTAAAATCTGCCTCTTTGCGGACGATAGTCATTTCATTTGGAGCGGCCCAGATGTTACGGCACTATATAATACTATAGTCAGTGACTTACGTTACTCCAGTGATACGTCTATGTCTTCTTGTAAACCTATAGAATGTGGTGTCCCTCAGAGTTCAGTACTTGGCCCTATTTTGTTTCTGGTTTTTATCAACGACATTGCAAATCTAGACATTAGCGGTAAAATCTGCCTCTTTGCGGACCATAGTCATTTCACTTGGAGCGGCCCAGATGTTACGGCACTATATAATAGTATATCCAGTAACTTACGTTACTCCAGTGATACGTCTATGTCTTCTTGTAAACCTATAGAATGTGGTGTCCTTCAGAGATCAGTACTTGGCCCTATTTTGTTTTGTGGTTTTTATCAGCGACATTGCAAATCTAGGCATTAGCGGTAAAATCTGCCTCTTTGCGGACGATACTCGTTTCACTTGGAGCGGCCCAGATGTTACGGCACTATATAATACTATATCCAGTGACTTACGTTACACCACTAAATCTTGGGCGATTCTAATCTCCTATGCCTCAACCTTTTAAAAACTACAGTTTTGTCATATAAACGTACTATATAACATAAAACCGTTTGTACTTAATAACACCACTATTGACTATTGACTCTGTGAAATTCTTAGGACTGGTAGACAACTCGTTAAAATGGGACTTGCACATCGAAGCTTTATCAAAGAAACTAAGTGCTGCCTGTTTTGCGCTAAGATCAATTTCTAAGAAACTTAACTTATCAACCTCTAGAATAGTCTATTATGCCGTTTTTGAGTTGCCGCGCGTCTTCGTTATGCCCTTCCATTCTGGGGTATGTGCTGCGCTGTAAAATTTGATCGTATTTTCAAACTTCAAAAGAGAGCAGTTCGATACTTATTGGGACTAAACAGTAGAACTCACTGCCAGAATTCCTTTAAAAATTTCAAAATACTGACACTTCATTCCTTATTCATTTTTGAATCTGTTTGCTTAATCCGTAAGCACATATCTGCTATTCCCGACAGAACATCTCACAACTATCCACTTAGGAATGCGGAGCATGATCGTTATCTGCCAACCCCGACCTCAGAACTAGTTAAAGGCTCAATACTGTACAATGCCAAAAATATGTACAATCATCTGCCTTTAAATATTTCACTTTCATTTTTTCCCGCATATCGCAAAACTCTGAAATCATATACTTACTGGAGAGAGCCCTATATGCGGTAAACGACTTTTTTGTTGATGTTTAATTATGAACAATTTTGAATTTTAAAATTTTGATCATCTCACACACTGGTTAAAGGTCTAGTGTTTAATATTTAATATTTTATAACTCTTACATGATTATATCCATTTACAATTTTCCTATTGTAAAATTTTATTGATACGCCTGTATTCTGCAATGTCCATGTATGTTTTATTTGTAATTTTAATGACGTAAATTTTTTGAATTGATTTGTATTGTATGATATTTTTTATTAATTGTATATTTTTTGTGCTTTTGTTTTGTAAAAGCTTTGTCGATGAAGCTATTTTGGCTTTTTGTACAATAAAGCGCTGTTTATTTATTTTTTATTATTTATATTTTTAACAGGGTGCTAAACAAAAAGTTGCCGCAAAGAGGGGTTGCCACGGTTCAAAGTTTTTCGTACTACTTTCTACGTTTCCTATAATAAAAGACTTACGAATTTTGGATAAGTGCAAACCTAAAGTATGTACCTATTAGGATGTGTCTCATGAAAATATTTTAACTTCTACAGGGTAGCTCAATAAAGTGTGAGTGGATCGGGATGCTTTTTTTTAACTGGAACACTCTGTATATGATTGCATTTTTGGCTTCTTTTCTGATCACTTTACATAATCCTATGAAATTATTAAATATCTGTATATTGATAGTTTTAGAGGTATTAATAAATAAATAGCGTTTTTAAAAAAAAAATTTAAAAATACAAGAAATGTCATGAAATTAAAACTACCTATACTAAGTATTTACTATAGTTGGTCCGTCCGTTTTTTTTTAAATGAAACCCTTAAAAAATCTACAATAATGATTTAAATACAAAAAATGTTTACTTTTTAATTCCATCTCATAAAGAAATAATAACATCAGTATGTTCCATTTGAGTTTTTTTTTCCTAATTTTTTTATTATAGGAGCTACAGATGCCCGACGTATTATTGCCGGACCCATGTAAAGTTACTACTTTAAATGGAAACTTTGAACCTTGGCAACTACTATTTGCGGCAAGTTTCTTATTGGCACCCTGTTAAAAGTGTCATAAATATACGTAAAAATTAGGTTTTGGTTAAGAATATGATGAGCGTAATAATCCTGCAACCTGATCTTAGTAACGATATGTAGGTATGGTTAGTGGTCTCTCAGGACTTTAGGATCAGGATCTGTCTAGATTATTTCTGAAAGACTGTAATGTATAAATAGTCCAATGTCGTCCATTGTCCAATCGACTGTTGTCTAGTCCGGTCGACTGAGAGTGGAAATTATTTTGTTTTTGAAAATCATTAGCTTTCTTATTCCTTTTTATATGTGTTTTTGTTTTTCACTGTAGTTAGGAGCTTAAACTCATTTGTTGGTTGTTGTATAGTCTCTTCTCTAGAACACTCGTCAAAATTTACGACAGTTTTGGTTAGTGGGTTTACTAATAGGGTAGTAACATAATAGGCATCTAAAGCTGATGAGACAACACATTTTATGTCAGTGGCAAATATGGCAAATATGGCAACTTGGCAAATGTGCGGTTCTTTGCACTAGGAAACGATAGACCACTGACAAAGAGCTACTTCAGTCTCCTAGTTGCTAGATTTTTTGAAAAGGATAACCTTTTTGAAAAGGATGTAACCTAAGGATCAGAAGAGGAGAACATGGATCTGAAAAGGTCGCAGTGGAACAGGCCGATAACTACCTCAAATAATCTGATCTAATCTACAAAGTAACCAAATTTTAAGGATTTAATACCTAAGAAAATTTACCTCGATTGAACCCATTACAGAATAATGCAGTATAGATAAACCAATACGCAATAATTTATTGAATCTTGTATTGATGCTCGAGGTTTAATATCACACTAACCAAATTCACCAGTTAAGCTTTATTTTCTTCAATTTTTATTAGTGTTCAATTTGCTTTGTCTGCAAATATAGCTCTACTTAACAGAACGTGACATGTTATTCGTCCCGTAAGCGAGAGAAAAAAGAAAAGAATCGAATATTATTCTGGCCAGCTCTTTCTCGCGGGCGATTGTAAACATGGAATCGGTTGGTATGCAGGTCGACGAAGGTGGGGACCCGAAGAGGTCCTCTAACGGATTTCTCTCTCTCTAGCTCGAGACGTACTTCGATAATTGGAAAGGTGTATTTACCGGGATTTTTCGAAGATGCTCGATAATTTCTTAGAACAGTGCAACGTGGATGGTAGCCGCCAATTGGGACTTCTCTTCCTGAAATAAGCAGAAGAAAAGTTACCAGTGTATGTTACATAATATATTAATATCTACAAACTTTGCAAAATCAGCTCAAATTACAATAGTCGATCTGCAACATCACAACCTCGACGAGGCTAAAATTGAGGCAGAAAATGCACGTTTGCGAACTTTTGAGTGGTTTGCCTCAAATAGACTGGTGTCAAATGAATCCAATAGGCAAACTATGATATTTGATTGTCACGATCTTATTGGGAGACAACACGAAAATCAGTCAAATTCTTAGGAATATACTTTGATCCCAAACTTACATGGAATTCCCAGTGGCGGACTAAGCCTGTCGGGGGCCCGGGGCGGCGAAGCTAAATGTGGCCCTGGTCTGTTTAGATAATGATATACTTCTAATGCACATTCTGTAAAAATTGAATGACGTATGTATAATGGTTGACAAAATTCAAGTATTTATACAGGGTGTCCCAGGCTGAGCCTACGTTAGAAGTTTCTAGAGTAATGTATACTAGAGTATAAGAACTACAATATCTAGATACGAGATTTAGTGCATATCATTGTTTCACAATGAGATCTATCGATTAAAAATATTTTCAATATGCCGGCACTTTCGAACCTACCGGAAGTTAACAGCAACTTTCTTATTTTAAATGGGTGACTCCACTTTTTATTATATACTTAAATTCTATGTAAAATTTTATGAATTTTAATATTAAACACTCTATACCTAACCGTTTTTGAGAAAAAAAATATTTATAATTTTTGGAGGAAAAAAACTGCCTGTCAAAAATATGTATATAGCCTAAACGTCAAATTTACAGCCACTGTACCATAAAGAGAAGATATGTGGCCATCTATGTCAAAAAATAAATCGTCCGAATGTCATATAATAATGGCCGCACCTGTCATAGAATTGAGCGATTAAAAAATTATCATAAATCATTTTTTTCTCAAATGGAAATCCACTTTTTATATTTCACTCGTGAAAAGGCTTTTGTTACTTTCGTTTTTAAAATTTGTTACTTTTTGACTATACTATGTTTTTAAGTTATTTAAGATTTAGCTTTAAAGCGTATATTTTTCTTGATTTTAACCAGTAGCCTAAGACAGTATATTATCGATCATCATTTCCAAGCTAACTTTGCGCTGTTTTTTTTGATCGTACGGTATATTATTAACATATTAACTATTAGATATCACTAAAGAACGAAAATACGAGATATATTTATATAAATACACTTTTTAAACTTTTAAGGCAGCAGTAGTTATAATATAGGAAATTCAAATAATTCATTTTCTGACAGATGGAAATAAATTGTCTGACTGTTTGACACTAAATGTCAAAGGAAGCTAGATAAAATCAAGAAAAATATACGTTTTCAAACTAAATCTTAAACAACTTAAAAACGATTTATTTTAGGTATAGGAATATGTCTAGTTAAAACGTAACGAATTGGAAAACATTTTCACTAGTGAAATAAAAAAGTGGGTTTCCATTTGAAAAATAAAATATTTATGATAATTTTTTAATCGCTCAATTCCATGACAGCTACCGCCATTATTATATGACATTTGAACAATTTAATTTTTGAAATAGATAGCCACATGCCTTTTCTTTATGTCACAGGGGCTGTGATAATCACTAAATTTTACTTTTAAGCTGTACAATTTTTTTTGACAGGTAGTTTTTTTCGTCCAAAAATTTTAAATATTTTTTTCTTAAAAATACTTACAGGGAAATACCGCGACAAAATATCGCGATTTTGTAAGTTCTCCAAGATCCGAGGGGCCCCTTCGCTGTCTCAGGCCCGTGGCTCCAGTTATACTAAAGACGTCACTGCTCATCATCAGTAATGAAGCTATAATACAAGTTATGCTGTACATTGTTTGTAATTTGAAATGTTTATTCAGTAAAAATAAATAATGAAACCATTGAAAAATAACTTAAAAGCTAAAATAAATAAATTCAGTCTCAAAATATATAAAAATAATTATTCGATATTTTAAACAAAGAAAATTACCCCTTGATTTAATTTCTTAAATAGAAAATGCCATTTACAATTACTTGGGCCTGATAATTGATAATTAAGTAAATATCTGCTTCCATTTATACTGTTTATAGTTGGCGTATACATATGGTTTGCATACTCCACCTACAAACTGCTTTATAACTACTGAACACATATTGGCCTTGTTTGCCAGTTGAATAAAAAATTACTTATTAAGATTCGGAGGCCCCCTAAAAGACTGGGCCCGGGGCGGACCGCCCCTTCCGCCCCCCTTAGTCCGCCACTGGGAATTCCCATGTAGAGATAACATCAAAGGAAACTTAGAAGCAGCACATTTCCACTTAAACAGCTTGCGTCTCTCAAACAATGCTCTTTTCTGCGTATTTTTTAATCACCACTGATTGTCAGGACGATTTTAGTTATTGTTTAATTTGATTATTAATTCAGAGCTTTAACAAGTCAGTTTTAAAAAGACTTAAGTCTTAAGTCATTTCTAAAATCAAAATGATTTAAGTTTTAAGTTAAATTCAACACAAAATTAAAATTATTTAATTCTTAAGTCTTGGACCGAAATCATTTTATTTCAAGTCAAGTCGTTTTTGTAAAGACTTAAATCAATATAACGTTATTCAAGTCGTTCTTATGACTTAATATTTTTGACTTAAATCATGATGATCTGCAAGTTATGTCAGTAAAATGACTTAAATCAATGTAATTATCCTCAAGTCAAGACAACCAGAATTCAATTTAAGTACCTTTTTTAAATGTCAATATTAATTTTCTTGTATTACCAATTAGCGATTTTCTTACTAGTATCATTATATCAATTTATTGTACGTACAGATGACACTAAAATCACATAAAAGAATAAAACAATTCATTATCAGAACAAGTAGAAACGCAAAAATATCTTTTTTTATACTTAAATTTTAAGTCTTAAAAAGACTTAAGGCTTAAGTCATTTCTAAAATCAAATTGATTTAAGTTTTAAGTTAAATTCAACACAAAATTAAAATTATTTAATTCTTAAGTCTTGGGCCGAAATCATTTTATTTCAAATCAAGTCGTTTTTGTAAAGACTTAAATCAATATAACGTTATTCAAGTCGTTTTTATGACTTAATATTTTTGACTTAAATCATGATGATCTGCAAGTTATGTCAGTAAAATGACTTAAATCAATGTAATTATCCTCAAGTCAAGACAACCAGAATTCAATTTAAATACCTTTTTTAAATGTCAATATTAATTTTCTTGTATTAACAATTAGCGATTTTCTTACTAGTATCATTATATCAATTTATTGTACGTACAGGTGACACTAAAATCACATAAAAGAATAAAACAATTCATTATCAGAACAAGTAGTAACGCAAAAATATCTTTTTTTATACTTAAATTTTAAGTCTTAAAAAGACTTAAGTCTTAAGTCATTTCTAAAATCAAAATGATTTAAATTTTAAGTTAAATTCAACACAAAATTAAAATTATTTAATTCTTAAGTCTTGGGCCGAAATCATTTTATTTCAAGTCAAGTCGTTTTTGTAAAGACTTAAATCAATATAACGTTATTCAAGTCGTTTTTATGACTTAATATTTTTGACTTAAATCATGATGATCTGCAAGTTATGTCAGTAAAATGACTTAAACCAATGTAATTATCCTCAAGTCACGACAACCAGAATTCAATTTAAGTACCTTTTTTAAATGTCAATATTAATTTTCTTGTATTACCAATTAGCGATTTTCTTACTAGTATCATAATATCAATTTATTGTACGTACAGATGACACTAAAATCACATAAAAGAATAAAAGAATTCATTTTCAGAGCAACTACAAACGCAAAAATACCTTTTTTTATTCTTAAATTTTAAGTCTTAAAATGACTTAAGTCGTTAAAATGATTTAAATAAAAAAAGACCAGTTTTCTGTGTGCTTGCAGCTTTCAGAGTAGGTTTATAATACCGATGGAGTCCCTTGAAGAAAGACGTTTGAGAATTAAACACAAGATCTTTCCGTTATTGGAATCAAAACATACATACTGTGACAGGAACTTTCCTTTTACTGAAAATTTAAGTCAAAATATTGCGAACGGCTACTCTTATATCGGAGGCAGTGGGAACAAGCTTTTGCTTCTGCACTTGACTAAAAATATGATACCCACCTATACCTTACACTGCATACCAAGGGGCGCCACTTATTTCAAAAAAATACTGATACTTTACAAAGGATAGTACAAACTGAAATAAGAAAATTTCTACAAGTGTATTAATTGAATGGAAACTAAAATTAGTATAGCTATTAAACATTTTGAGAAACTGGATCAACCAATGAAACAATTCAAATACCCAAAAAAAATAAGATTTATTACTTGTTAGAAATATTCGGTACCTATTCAGTACAGCAGTTATGTACATTAATATACAAGAAATATGTTTAAGAAACTCTATCTTAAAACTTGTTTAAAATCAAATTATATATTTTCAAATATTATTCAAACAATTAGTAGAATTAATTTATATTATTAATTAATTAAATTATTTATTATAGTAGATAGTTACTTGACTGAAATAATAAATTTGGGAAATTTTTATTTTTTTTAAATTAATCATAAACTTTTCTGCGAAAAAATGGTGATAAAACAGTTTCTGTTCAACTTTTGGCACAAAAACATTTCAAATTTATGATTTCAATCTAATAACTATTTAGTCAACATGTTTAATTTATGTCAGTGATGATAATAACGGTATTGATAATTTCGATTCCACAGATCTCGAGAACCATTACTCGTAGCGATTTTTACCAAGAAACTTTTTTTACGTAAAAAGCGTCGTAAATGTATATTTTTTACTTAGTAGTTTTATGCAGGCACGAACGAAAAGTTATTACTCTTGATACGTATTACGTATTGATAATTTCGATTCGACAGATCTCGAGAACCATTACTCGTAGCGATTTTTACCAAGAGACCTTTTTTACGTAAAAATTGTCGTAAATGTATATTTTTTTACTCAGTAGTTTTATACAGGCACGAACGAAAAGTTATTACTCTTTAAAACAGTTAAAACACGTGTAGGTGGCGCCCCCTACAAATAGGAGTCATATTGACATCAAAATCAAATTTCTCATAAGAAAAACTCCCAGACACCAATTTTCATCCAAATATTGACGTTACTTCAAAAATTATTTGGCAACTCTTTTACTTATTTTTATCTGCAGAATATACTGCCGAAGTTTCCGGAATACAGTTCGGACCACCCTGTATACAGGGTGATTTTTAACCTATACGCATAAAGTTGGGAAATTATTGCTGATGACAAATAATGACTAATAATGAAAAAAAAAGTTAGTAATATATTTTTATTTACGGAGATAACAAACTATTTGAAATAAAAACAAAAAACGTAAATTCCATTAAATTGAATGTACACTAAATATTTTTTTTTACAAACGTCAGTAAAAAAATGTAATTTGTAATGCAAGCTGTCAGTGCCTAAAATGTGACATTAAGTCACTGATGGTAAGTCATTTACCTTTAGCACTGGTGCTAAAAAGCTTCCCTTCTCACAAAATAAAATACCACTTTTAGCACTTATATCATAAATAACTATTATTTACGGAGATAACAAACTATTTGAAATAAAAACAAAAAACGTAAATTCCATTAAATTGAATGTGCTTTTACTGATGAAGTTGATAAATTTTTGTGAAAAAAAAACTCAAATTATTTCAGAATCTAGAAATATTTTACTAACATTTTTTTCATTATTAGTCATTATTTGTCATCAGCAATAATTTCCCAAGTTTATGCTTATAGGTTAAAAATTACCCTGTATTTCAATTTTTTATATAACCACTTTTTGGTGGTTCCTTAAATATGAATAATGAGAGTAAAAAACTTATCGGTGTCTAAACTCAATATTATGGTACAAACATACTTCATGTGAGAAAAAGCACAGTACCTATTCATAATTCCATCTTTAAAAGTGTAGTCTTGAATGGATGTGAAACATGGCAGCTCACCAATATAATGGAATAACAATTTTTTGCACTGAAGATTGGCTTTTAGAGAATATCTGCGGGGAAATCAACATTTGAGATACATAAACAAAAAAATTGAAATACAGAGACACAATAAGAGAAATTATGTATGCTCAGTAAACGATTATAGATGAAATACAGAGAGGCAAGATCCTGTATGGCATGGGTATGTACAAATTATCAGTGAGGACTGAATACCTAAGAAAATTCTTAAAGGGACACCACCAAAAAGGAGAAAAGAAGGCAAAAGCAACATGGATTGGAAGAAAACAAAAAACTCTATCGGAGAAGGAAAAATTAGGGAAATAAGATAAAGGGAGCTACTCTGGGAGCCAGCCCATAAAGGAATAAAAGAAAATAGAACATAGCACAGGTTTTTTAGCGGGACACTGAAGAAAGAAAGAATTTTCTCCTCAAGAAACACCTCAGTAGATTGAACCCGCGAAACAACGGCGAATACAGATTCTGTGAGGAAAATGGAGAAACACCAGAACACCTCATCACTGAGTGCGCTGAGACGAGAACCATTCGTGTCAGAAACTTTGGTAAAACTGATGTCAGAGATGGAGAACTAACCTCTATAAAACCGTCTCAGATCATGGCTTTCATCAAAGCCATGATCTTCGTCTGAGACTGTATCTTCAGCTATAATTTAAGAAAGGGAGACTCAAAGATGAATAAGGCCGTGGTGAGTAACATCCCCTTCCCATACAATCTATATCTACTTGTCGGAGGACAATCTTCATCCAGGATATTGCCAGAATAGGAAGGGCTGACTACTGGGTACGGGAAGGCGTAGAACGATATAAACCTGGATATATTTTTGTAGTTTCTTTAGCTGTTTGGATAATATAACATTTTTTCTTCGTGTATGTTACCGGCAGATTTCCTCTGTGATTCGGAATCTGCACGATTCCTCTCGGCCAGCACGTCCGCCATTCGCGAAAGAATAAAGGTCGCGCGGCATACAGCCGGGCAAAAAGGAAAATATCTCCGCGCGATTTAAGTCACGAAAGAGTTTAAATAAAACGAGTTTATGACGGCGATAGGATCAGGGCACCGTACTCCGTTGCGCGGCACCGGCTCTCTCTCAGGGAATTATCGTGCATCTTCGAAAAATCCCAGTAAATACACCTTTCCAATTATCGGAGTACGCAGAATGAGAGAGGCCGTTCTTTCAAGAAACGTTTTTTGAGAATGCCCTGATGCTTCTCTGTACCGGTTACTGCTAAGAATGGGGTATCTTAACTAAATGGATTTTGCAAATTCTAGAGTAATTTTCGAAAATTTTCTTAATGTATTACAAACAGGCACATATATCAGTAGAATTGCAACTTTGTGTGGTCTATTATTTTTTTCTTCTGTAAATAATGATGAGCAAATGAGTAAGACCAAGAACCTCTTTGTCTTGCAGGCTAATAAGTAGTCTTGATTTTGATCTTTTTATTGGCCCCCATTATTGAAGATTTTCAAGGATTATTAAATAAGGTAACTGGTGTTGGACAATACTACAGGCTAAATATTAATAATTCAAAATCAAAGCCCATTCTGTTTAATATAGGCAAGTCCAAAATATCAACCTCACTGTAAGCTCCGAGGTAATTGAACAGGTAGATAGGTTTAAGTATCTCGGATCTAATTTTATTAACAAACTACGAACTAAAATTCGAATCAGTATGACCAAAACAACGTTTCGAGGACTTCAGAACAACGAATCCTCCTACAAGAACGTTTACTAGGTATTAGATTTCCGACCTAGAGTGATATGTGCTATGTATGGCCCGTCCTGTTATATGGTGCTGAAACATGGTCAATCAAAGTCTCTAAATAATTAAATTGCATCAAAACGTTTGAGATGTGAACTTTTTGGAAGACTATTTAAGATCTCTTATAACGATGAAATTTTAAACGAACAAGTGCCACCGAAAGATGGTGTCAAAAGATACCTGGTGAATATATTCGGCTCTCCATTTTGTCCTGTAAGGCCAGTTTGGGACCTTTCCGAATCTTTAATGTATCAAATACCTGGAAAGTGTCATATTTTAGGCATAATTTGAGAGGAATTCGCTACGCGACCGGTCCTACAGGGCAAAATGGATAGTCGAAGAGGAGTAGGAAGAAAACATCATTCATGGCTCCAGAACATCAATGATTGGAGCGGGATGCGGTAACCAAATTCTGTCGGGCAGATGACAATACCCTTACTTCAAACCTTACATTAATTTAAAGAGAATGTGCGGATGATTCCCCACGTGCAAGAATGCATATGGGGCCGGAAGATGAAGAAGATTTTGGTCTTGCAGAGTCCAGTCTTATTCTTGTTGCAAGCCTCTTGCAAGTTTTGCACTTTTTAATGTATCTTTACTAAAGTTACTTAAGTTTCTACATATATTCTATAAAGAAAATCTTTAAATAAATAGATTTATTGTCTGATTTGTGGCGACTACCATAAATCACATATTTGTTGACAGGAGTTTCGGACAACCTTTTTTTTTTATTTTTTATTTAATTATTTATAGGAGGAAAGGGTAAGATACTAAGCATTTCTAAATCTAACGTAAAAAGGGCACTACACGCTATGATATCTGACAGATTTGAACTGTACATTCCTTCAATTTAGTCCAAATCTCAACGTGTATTGGCGGCTTCGATCAAGATCTCATCGAAGGGATGAGATCTACGATCTTTCAATATGCTGAATATATTTAACTGCGTAGACCGCAGATTTTGCGCAAACCGTACTAAACTATGGAGTGACGAAATTATTTTTTATAAAATTTGAACGTGTAGTGTGAACAGATCGGGCTATCAATCAGATCAAATCGTTGCGTGTAACTTCTAGTCTTGGCGATGGTCTTGGTCTTGTTTTATGTGCAAACGCAAGACTAGAGTGTAGAATGAATGAGAGGGAGGTTAATCACTGCGACCTTAAAAATCTATTGTACCCCCTTCCTTGAGTTATAACTCATTACACTGTCTATAGCATATCATACATTTGCCTATTGTAAGGGGAACAGGGTATTTCCCATTCTTCTCTGACAACAGATGTTCTTCTTCCGAGGGCTGACACACCCTTCCACGGTTGGAGTTTGGCCCTCCCTGCCCTTCACAGCCGAGGAGCTTGCCTCCGGCTGAGGTACCCGTCAGTTGGAAGCTGGAGGATCGGTCTCCATTTTCTCCAGCTCTTTAACTTGGTTCCTTCTTAGACCTGATACCGGTGTTGTCCCATATCTATAATAGAGGATATGTCTCTTTTTCTCTATTGCCTCCTTGGATTTGAGGTCAATTCCTATTGTGAGGACCTGACTATGATCCTCCCTCTTCGAGTTAATGACTCGCCGACTCGATGTCCTTACATTAGAGTTCTGAGCCTGGATAAGGCTCAGCATGTAGGAGGTGTCTTTCCCCTTGCTTCTCGGCAGAAAGACCGTGATGATCTCTCCTTTAAGTATGTTTTCTCCCTTCACTGCAACCAGTCTCGGCCCTTGCTAATTTTTAAGCTTAGGTGTGATTTCCACCAAACAATTCGCCAATTCTTGAGATACACAATCTATGAGGATCATGCCCACCCGAAAGTGTATCGCCGCAAAACGCAACTGACCCACATTTTGTAGATCCTTGTGTTGCGATCCGGTTGCCACTACCTACTTCGTCCAGTAACGGAAGACTAAGACGAGTCTCGCTCATCACTATTAATTCCACTCATATGTAGGCTAGCACTAGACATTACAGTATCCCAAGATTATTAAAGAATAATGCAAGCAGCAAAAAACAAAGTAAATATTACAAATACTTGTTTACGTTCAATAATTCCGTCCCCCGTGTTACCCGTGTTATTTTCGGGAACACAAAAAGCTCGGTGCTTATTAAAAGCGGGAAAAAATCGCAACAGCACTTGGGCCGGCATTGTAACGTCGCATATCTGTCCGGCAATTACGCATTAAGCGCAATTACGCGGCTATGCGACGGCGAGGCTGCGGCGGCACAATGGCAGCGGCAACCGCTGATTTTTTCTCGGATTCCTCGCTTTTAGCGACGTATACCGCGACCGGCCATTACCGGCCAATTGCCGGCCGGCAGGAATCTGCCAGAGGGGCGCGCAAATTCGGAATCTGTCGTCGATTTACAGCGCGGTATTCCTCGCGGTATACTATTGTTGTTTTTAGTGGGGAGCTTGAGAAAGGCACCACCGAATTGCTGCCATATTCTTTTTACTGAAAACAAAACTCTTTAATAAATAAATAGGGCGATTAAACCCCAAAATATGAAAGTTTATTTGCTTTTAAGCTATAACATTTATTAGATTGTTTGTTTATTAAGGTACATCTGCCGAATAACAGCAATGGAGGCTATTCTAGGCCTTAAGCCTCATTCAGAACCTCGAAATTAGTGGAATAAATTAGTGATTTCAATTAGTGTAGAAGTTTGTTTCTTTAATTAAGCATTCAGAACGTCAAAATTAGTGATAGACATTTTCAATTAGTAGAAAAAGTTATCAAACTTTTAACATTTCCACTAGTTATACTTCAAAATTTGCGAGAAAAATTGCTTTTTTTGGCGTTTTATGATCTTCCGTCAAGCAGTAGCGTGTCGTGGATAAAAGGGCGGAGAGGGCGAAGACCTTAAGGGGCGCAATGATTATAATATAATATATAAAGGATCAAATAAATTACAAACTTTTTTTTATATAATAAGACTACATGAAAACTTTTTTTTTAATTATAAATTCGTTTATTAAAAAAGTTAATATACAAAACAGTTATTTCAAAGATGCAAGCGTCTTGTTTTAACCGATTTAAAAGAATCAATTATTTCGTCTATATTTAGATCCTGGGTTGTGTCTGCTTCAATACTGAGAAGTGATAAATAATTGGTTCTATCTTGTGTGCTGGTGCGCCTCTGGTAATTATTAATTCTTCCTAATCTACCGAAAGATTGTTCTGCACCAGCACTGTTGGTGGCTATAGTGTAAAAAATCCTCAGTAATGCACATAGAGATGGATATGAAGACTCTAGGTCATTGGAAATTAAAAGTGGTAAATATTCGTCA
This sequence comes from Sitophilus oryzae, assembly GCF_002938485.1. Classification (NCBI taxonomy): domain Eukaryota; kingdom Metazoa; phylum Arthropoda; class Insecta; order Coleoptera; family Curculionidae; genus Sitophilus; species Sitophilus oryzae. The sequence goes on along the minus strand of NW_022147396.1, from coordinate 1,497 downwards.
GGTGCAAGTTTGTTGTCATCAGCATTAATTTCTTCTAAGAAAGTGCAAAACTGTTTATATTCCTCAACTAAAGAATAATCCATAACAATCCATAAGACATTTTAAATTGTCATCATTGACGTCCACATCCAATAAACAATTACATTTTTGGCATATATTGAGGAAGTCTTCAAAACGAAGTTAAACTGTCTAAAGGACCATAAAGCACTGATATCTTGAAATTATCTTCAGAATTTTGATGTAGGTAATCATTCTGGATTTCATCATGATTTTTTTTTATTCTTCTTTGTTTTTTTGTGGAAAATGATGTTGACGTATTGCATTTATTTGCCAAAATAGTAGCCTGTTTTTTAAAATTTACAAAATATTTTTCACTTCTTAATGATTTGAGATCTACAGTTACCGCAGTAATCATATGAGCATCTGTACAGAAGTTGATATTAACTTTTTGCAAGTGATTGGACAATATATTAATTTTATTCGGCATTTCATTATAATCGATTATATTTCGGTCGGTGATTCCCCGAATTTATTTCTATCGCGACTGCTTTCCTCTTCTTCTTTGGCGGCGCCGGCGCAATGTTATGTCTAGCCATTGTATTTTTATTTATAGACAATGGTCTAGCGGTAGCGTAGTTTCAAGTTTTAAACCTATATGAAAACTTTCGTACGTATTATACGCCTATACTACATTAGATATTTAAATTATTAAATACAAACACTATGCAAGCATTATGTTATCTGTGATACAAGTAAACATTAAAAAACAAAAATAAAATGTGAGAAATATATACGTCATTTTTTATCTTGAAGAGCTAAGCTTCAGAGCTAAGGGCACGGTAGGGCACCGTTTGTTTTTGCGTTAAATTTAGTTTATCTAATTTTTTTTCAAAGGGCGCCTGAGGCGTCAAGCGCATAGGGGCGCAGGGGGCATTCGCTCCCCTGGCCCCCTATATGACACGCCACTGCCGTCAAGAGAAATTGTGCTTAGAAATCAAAAGTTGGTTGTTTTATAAGCTAAATATTAGGCTTTCTCTATGGATACAACTGACTAATGTAAGCTGTTATTAAAAATCAAATTTTCAATGATTTTTTTTGTATTACAATTAGAAGTAGAATAGATAAAAAATTCGAATACATTGTTTTCTAATGTAATTGTACGGTCTATTTAGAAAAAAATAATGTTATATTATAATAAGATATAAAAACAAAGGTTGATGTTTTATCAAAGTCTACATTTGGTTTTATGTTGGGATTGACACTGCGTGTACTATTTTAATATTAGTGTGTCATTTGATGGTAACAAACTGTCTATTGCCATTATTATTACACTGAAGGTAAGTTTTTTTTGTGTATTGTTAAAAAAACATGATATATTACTTTGTAAATTTTAATGAAAACGTTGTTTTAAATTTTTGTGAATCTGTTTATACTCTGTTTTTTTTTTCTCCAATCCATTTATTTTACTAAAAAAAGTTTCTAATATTTTTTTAAGTT
>NW_022147395.1:20472-79274 GCF_002938485.1 Sitophilus oryzae | reverse complement strand
GGAGCAACCCTTTCGAACGCTTATAAATCACTCAATTTAATGTTCGACCTTTTTGAATAAAAATTCTGCATGCATATGTTTCATATTTATTCGAGTGTGTTATAGATAGATGTGTACACATAGTCCTTGAACTTTTCAGTTGTTCCACCGACTTTTAGAGAGTGAGGAAAGCATTCCTGAATTTTTAGCTGTCTTTGTATAACGGTCAAATTATACCTACTGATGTGCAAAAAAATAAATTTCTCTCGAGCCCTGGTATCATTTCCGCTTATTCTATGCAAAATGACCTTGTTACTTTATATGTTTGTGGTGCGTCGGAACGCGGGACATAGGAAATCCCATGTAAATTTTCAAAGGTCAAATATCTCCCCAAATGATTTATGCAAAAATTGTATTAGACTTTTTTTAAGAGGCGTTAAAGTCGTACTGTCGTCTAGAATTTAGTTTTATTTGGAATAGGCATCTCAAAGTTAATTGCAAAAATCTACCTTCAAATTAACAAAAATTTATAATACGGCCCAGAGCTGCAATTAAAATACCATCAAAAATATGATTTTGACATTGTCAAATTCGATGTCACATTATTCTCTGTTTACAAGAATTTATGGGGTTTGAAAAGGGTGGTTAATTTTTTCTTCTGAAATGATTGAAATGATCATCTATAACAAATTAATTGTATTCGCGGTGTATGACTTATTGTTGTAATGTATGACTCGATCACTCGCAGGCCTCATTCATACCACATATGTACATCCACAATAATTTAACAAATAAAAGAAAAATTTGTAACTAAAGGAACTTTATTAAACTATGCTAATTAATAAAATGTTTACATACATAATCCCTCATTCACAGCCAAACAATACCGCTGCTTCAACTATCCTGACACACTGCTTTTTCCTAGAAAATGAAGCTTATGTTACCTTAAAATGAATTTCTTGGATTATTTGCATTTTAGCATTCTACAGAGATGTCATGTCGTTTTCAATCCATCTAAATTTACATGGGATTTCCTATGTCCCGTGTTCCGATGCACCACACGGTGTACTATAATCACACAATCACTTATAACTTTATTGCCTACTAAGGGATAGATGATAAAATGTAAAAAAATAAAAAAATTGATAAAAAGAAAGGAAAATCGATCACGTTTATTGATTTTATTACAATTTGAGGGGGACTAACAATGTAGAGATCAAAAGCATCTTTTTCTTCCCATAAAACCAGTGAAAATAGAAGTGTTCTGCCAGGAAGGTGAGGAAAAAGAGGTCATATTAAATTCATATTAAATAAACTCAGGGAGACGTTTTGCATAAGAATCTGCAAAAGACACTGATGAGTTAAATTGAGGACTTTTCATTGACAAGAATGGAAATACAAATCGCTTAATGTAAAAAGAGTACGAGAAAAAAAAACGAGAATGCATTTCTTCGAGAAGACGGTGCGTGAAAGATTTATTGTAGAACTTTTTCATGCTGCTGATCCTCGGTTTCCAATTGATTCCCGTAAATTGTAAGTAACTAAAACCTGGCATAATAACGAGTCAAACTATCTCGATCAAGTTCGACAGTGGATCCAATTTCATACTGAAATAGAGCCAAATCGAAACGAAAGATCACAACTCCTGACGTTTCGGCTTTATTGGAAAAATGAATTTCGTCTTCTCTTGAGCACTTTATACAGGGTCGCGCACCTCATCTGCATAGGTTGATTATACAAAAACGGAAAGATGTAGAAACAAAATATTTTATCGGTATACATATGTGGGAAGGCAATGTGCATAATTTAAAATTATTTTGAAAAGTACAGGGTGTGTCAGAACTAACATCCATACCAAAGTTATATTCTTTCTTATGGAACACCCGGTATTTTATTTCATTTTTTGGATTCTTGAACATAAAATAAGGGATTTATCATAAGGGTTTAATATGTTTAAAAGCTTTGGTTCTTGAGATGTTTAAAGATATTTAAATATGCATGCTATAATAAAAAGTTTGTCAACACCTTGTACATTACTTTTTTGTAGAATTGATCTTATGTGCCTGACTTTCAAGCCAGAGAAATAAACTTTATTAAAAAATTTGATTACTTTCTTAAATGTATACAGGGGTATCAAAAATTGCTGGTCTATTTTAAATATTTATTTTACATACCTAAAAACTTTGTTATTTCAAATGCAACATCATGTATTTTTTTAAAGAAGTCGAAGCAGATTTAAATGCTCTTTCAAACTATATTAGGGTTTCCTACACCTATCTGGCTCAGATTTTGAATAAAAAGCGATTTTTCAATAAAATGGCAATCAAGATAGCTGGTGTTGATGTCGCTATGGCAATTTTCTAATGAGACTTAGTAGCTATTTTCAAAATCGACATTAGTTTTTGGACTTTATTTAAATTTATAACAGGTTATTTTTATTTTCTGAAAAAAAATATTTTTTTTGAAAGGTCCGATTAAATTTATATCTCCGAAACTAAAGTTTCAAAAAAAGTTATACTATACTAAAAATTCATTTACCGAGTAGTAATTATAAAAAGCATTTTTGGTAAACTCTGTCTCAAATAGTTTCTGAAAAAAAATTAATCTTTTTAAAAGGTCCCATTAAATTTATATCTCCGAAACTAAAGTTTCAAAAAAAGTCACACTATACTAGAAATTCATTTACCCAGTAGTAGTTATAAAAAGCATTTTTGGTAAACTCTGTCTCAAATAGTTTCTGAAAAAAAAAAATCTTTATAAAAGGTCCCATTAAATTTATATCTCCGAAACTAAAGTTTCAAAAAAAGTCATACTATACTAGAAATTCATTTACCCAGTACCTAGTAGTTATAAAAAGCATTTTTGGTAAACTCTGTTTCAAATAGTTTCTGAAAAATAAAATTTTTTTTTTAAAAGGTCCGATTAAATTTATCTCCGAAACTAAAGTTTCAAAAAAAGTCATACTATACTAGAAATTCATTTACCCAGCAGTAGCTTTAAAAAGCATTTAAAAATCAAAAGTAGTAATTGCCGGTGAAACAGGAAGTTACCGAAAATAATTGAAAACGTCAATCAATCCTGACTTATGTCGTATGAAAAGGAAAAAAGTTGTAGTGGCTGCCCTCACTTTCGACAAACACCTGGTTACACATTGTTAATATAATTTATTAAACTTGTTATAGAACTAAAACAAAATACCTTGTATCATTATATCAGCTACAACGTAGCAGTTCCCTTATAAAAGAACATACCTAGAGATAAGAATCACTCTGTCCAATTGACCCATTCCTTCTCTCACGCACTTTCGATGACCAGCTGTAATAAAACCGTTAATTTATGGGGAGTCGCTAACATTAGTTTAGACCAGTTATCTAGCATGAAAATCTAGGAAGCAAGGAGACCTGTCGCCTAGAGTCGTTCGTGTCGAGCGTATTTTATTATGTGAGAAACGCCTATAAATTCAGAAATTTGTAGCCGAAATACGGCATAAAGTATACATTGTGTTAAAGTTGATACTTTATCAGGTGTAGTTACGGTAAAAATACAACCGGTAATAGATTAGCAATAGTTTATAATAATTGGATGCGGCTATCGGCATGCTGAAAACTGATTCCCTCCCAACTAGCAAATATATAACGCTCCAATTAAGTGGCAATTTGGTGGCGCAGGGGAACTTTCTTTGGAAAAAATCACTTTATGGTTCTAAACAATCGTTGACCATGTAGTTCCAAAAAGTTATTGTTTCTATAAAGTCGCCTTTTGATAGCCACAATTGTCACTTTATCAATCTGAAGATTTTAAAGGTCCAAACGGGCAGGGTTGGCCTAATATGTTATTGTTCCCGGTACTTTGTGGAAGCATATGGAACTATAAAGTATTTTTCGGATTATACGCCCATATTTTTTAACGAATTTTTAGACGAACAGCCAAATGACTCAAACATTATGCGTTTTTAAGCTAAATATACCTAGATTAAAGCTTTTTTCTTTAGCTATTTTGTTATTTCTGACGGTGGACTAATATTTTAAAGTTTCACCTCGGTTTCAAGCAAATTATTATTTTTTAATTACAATCATGAGTTTCAATTGCAAATAATATAATAATTTGAAATATTTTGAGAGGCGCTCTATTGTTATATAAATCCTCTATTTTATTTAGTAAAGTTGATTGCGTTCTGGAATTTACCTAAAAAAGGCGTTAAAAACGCACAGTAAATAACAAATATCAAAAAAATAATAATGGCTTCCATAATTATTTTCCATCATGACATTTATTTTTATGAAATGTGAAATTGCATGAAGAGGTCGCTGCGAATAAAGTTCAACAGTTTAACGAAAGTTCCACATGTGGGTGGTTCATGGACAGTACTATCATTAAGGAACAATGATATTCGGAATAAAACAATGTGCCAAGCAATTAACTGAATTCTATTATTAAACCACCTGTGCTTCTTGTTGAAAATCATACGTTCGAACATATTTAATAGTATCCTCTCAAAGACCCGTTATGGGTTGTCTTAGTGTGCGAACACAGTGCAAGCAGGTTTGCCGCTTACTGGTAGTCAGCGCCAATCTGGGCACCTATTCTTGACATCGTTCGCAACTTTGCGTATACGCATCACGTGTATTGTTATAAACAGGGTATCCCAGAAATAAGTGCAAGTATTTTAAAGGGTGGTAGATCTCGATAAAAGAAACATATTTTCTCTTTTATCGTTTTTCATAAGTACAAGTATTTTAAAGGGTGGTAGATCTCGATAAAAGAAACATATTTTCTCTTTATCGTTTTTCAAATAAGTCCAAAATAACGGAGTTATTTTACTTTGAAAATTTCCAAAAAAAATGATTTTTTGCTCAAATTTTGAGAACCTTCTTCATGTGCCTTCTCCTCATCGGAGGTTGGCGACCATCAATTGGAATTCCTCCCTGTCTTGAGCCAAACGGATAATTGCACTTGCCTCTCCTATATTAAACCATGGCACTGGCGCAAATTCCGCATGCAGGAAAACCGTTTACGCCCGATGCCTCGTCGTCCTTCAATCTTTCCCTCAACGATCAGCTGTAGGAAACTATATTTGTTATTTCGAAAAATATGACCAAAATATGCTGCTTTTCGTCGTTTTATTGTAGTCAATAGTTCTTGGTCCTTACATATTCTTTCCAATACTTCGAGATTTGTTTGAGAACCACTGGATCTTTTCTGGATTTTCTTTCTTATAAATTTAATCTACTACCTATGTTGCCATATTATCAAGAAATTATTTTTTTAAATAAAAACTAAAAAAAATTGCAAAAAAATTCCAAAAATATTTTCAAAAAATTCCGAATTTTCAAAAAAAAATATTTAGAAAAAAACCTCATAGGCGTGTTTCTGGGTTGAACTATACTACCAGTTAAGTTAAAATACTTGCACTTATTTCTGGGACACCCTGTATATGGTTACATAGTAGCGCCGCGCCGCGCCGCCTCGCGCTTATAACCTTGAAAAATTAAAGCGTGTTATCAAATCGGCTAGTTCACAGTGAAAGCAGGCAGGCACCGTCAACCAGCGTTCATCGGCGTTCTCGCTTTTACCGGAACGAAAATTTATTTATTTCTGCTTTTGCACGCGCCGACGGCGCACAGGGGGTATTAAGAACTAAAAGTTGGCCAAAATTATGTTTTATGATTTTTTTGCTTTTTTGCTAGTAATATTAATTATTAATTAGAGGAGAGGTTGCTAATATGGAACCCCATTTTGTTTTTCCTACACAATATTTTTTCCTCTACTCTGAAACCCTTTCCACCGATCAAATAGGGCCATTCTGTGCAAAACCAAGCAATTGGATGAGGATGCTAGAACAAGAAAGTAATTTGTATATTATAGACGATATTTGAGCGAGGATGGGTGTTAATAGGGTAAAGACTATTTCCTTTAAGAATCTATTTAAATCAATGTTTTTTTTGGCAGTGGCAAATATTGGCAAGATTTTTGTGCATATCCAATGCTGGAGACTTTAAGCATTGAACGGATACTAATTTCCATGCGGAATATTGCCGAATAGTCTTACACCTTATAAAAATGCCTCTGATTTTTTAAATATAAAACATTATAAAGAAATAGAATAGAAGGAAACGTTTCAAAATAAAGATATGGCATAAAACAGAACAGAGCAAACAAACAAAGCTGGCTCTGTATCCATCATGACAGTTATTATGAACAGTTTGCAAAAAAAGCACTACAAACAATTCCAGTACTTTTATAATCTTAGAAATATTCAGAATACACTCAAGATAATTCATACTTTTAACTGAAATATATTATTTATTTGATAGTCAACTTACGACTTAAAAAAGCTAATAACTAATAAACTTGCTTACATTTAGTATTTATAGATTTGTATTCAGTTAAGATAAAAAATGAAAATAAAAAAATATCACTTTTGGCCAGGTTTATAGACCAAATACATCTATGTGCGGCATGGTTTGGTTAGGTTAGGTTAGTTAATCAGGTAAATTTCCTCTTAATTATCTACTTCCGCACCCTTCTCGCATCTCCGAAATAGCCATATACAATACACGTGATGCATATACGCAAAGTTACGCATCTGTGTATTGTTATATGGCTTTTTAGGAGTTGCGAGATGCGAGCGATATTTGAAGATGCGAGTGGTCAAGAATAGGTCCCCAGAGACGGCGCTGGTTGCCGGAAAGCAGAAACCTGCCTCCACTATGTTCGTACCCTTAGATCAATAAACTCTATGGATGTTGCTTAAATTAAATTGTAGAAATAAAATAGCGGTACGGCAAAAAATTCATTTTCAAAACCAATAATTTAATATAACTTATTTGATATAAAGGTACTTCAAAATAAAATACTAATTCACCACAATACACCAAAACACTTTTACTTTTACACTGGACGCGCGTTTCGCTAACCATGTTAGCATCATCAGCAGATGATTAATACTGAACATATATAACAACAAGTGTTTTACACAAGTATTTTGGTATATTGTGGTGATTTAGTATTTTATTTTGCTGTGTAAGACCAAAGGTTCCAACCCCCAACTGTAATAAAGGTACTTGTTTTAAAAAGTATTGAAATATATTAATTGAAACTAGTGCATCGAAGCAATTTCGTGTAAAATAGAATATGTGACTGTTTATTTATGCAAACCATACTTCAAAGAAAAAATTTAGAATTTCTTCTGTATGGCAATTTGGATAAGTATAAACGGTATTAACCATTTCAGAACAAGCTAAAACTGTTACGAAGACTGCGCATTTTTCCCAAAGTGTTAATAAAAAAAGTGTTGCCTCTTGCAAAGACAATCCGAGAACATACTGTCTAGAAATAGTAACACTTCACACAGATATACTGGGTGCGTCTCAAAAGTGGCTTACCCCTATAACATTTTTAATTTGTCAGATAAAAAATCGAGATTTGGTATGTTAGAATACGACATAAATTAGGATTGATTGACGAATTCAATTATTTTCGGTCACTTCCTGCTTCACCGGAAATGACTACAACATGACTGAAAATGACCTTCAGAATAGAATGCCATATCATATGTCAACTTTTGAGATCCTCAATAAAAAATTGTATTTTAAATTTCAATCTAGAGTGCCATTGCTATGTTAAAACACTAATTTTTAATCAAGAAACCTTGGAAAAATAGATTTGATCGTCTAATGTGTTTAGTGCTTGTCCTGGCCGGTTTAAAGATGCACAAATCGTATTTTTAGTCATATCTCACTTTTTTCAATCGCAACGAGGGTGGCTCATTAGCATATTTGGAAAAAGCATTTTTTTACGAATAATTTGATACCAAAACACTACTTGGTATTTCGACTCAAACTGTCGCTGTGTTAGGTTAGGTTGTAATTTCAAATAAACCATATTCGAAAATTTCAAAAGTGGACATATGATATGTCATTCTATTCAGAGTGTCATTTTCTATCGAATAAAGTAAAAAAATACCGAGGGTGCTATTTAAAAATCAAAACTTGTAGTAATTTCCTGTGAATAGGAAGTGACCGAAAACAGTTGACAACGTCAATCAGTCCTAATTTATATCATATGCTAATATACAAAATCTCGTTTTGTTATCTAAAAAAAATAAAAAAGTTATAGGGAAGAGGTTATAGAATTGCTCTTATGATTGTGTTGGACAAAAAAAAGGCTTCTTCAAATTTCTTAGTTCCATACACTAGAAAGTATCTAGTGTATGAACTAAGTAATTTAATATAATAATTTAGTATTGAAGAAGCCTTTGGTTCATAAGGTTAAAACTAAATAGTTTTAACCTTATGAACCGTTAAAACTAAATAGTTTTAGCCTTATGAACAAAAGATATGAAGGAAAAGTTGGATATCATTAATGAAACTTCATATAAGGATTGTCATCTGAACTAGAAGATCAACAATAACTATATATATATATATATATATATATATATATATATATATATAATATATGCTATATATATATATATATATATATATATATATATATATATATATATATATATATATATATCTCTATATATATATATATATATATATATATATATATATATATATATATATATGTATATACTATATATATATATATATCAATATATATATATGCATATGGCTGAATTAAGAAAGATATGGAAGCAGAGCCTAAATATTTTTGTCAACATATTTTTGATAAAGGAAACTCGCGTCCAGTGTTAAAAGTGTTTGACACTTGTTAAAGTGTTTTGACATATTGTGCTAAACTATTGTTTTATCTTGATGAAGAAATATTTATAACTAGGTATATAATAACGTTAAAAAATAAAAGTATTATTCAAAACTATTCCTACGGGTTACAAGAGATTATAAATTCAAAAATGTTTGTGGCTTTGCTATAAATTGGCGCTATTAATTATTCTACTGCATTCAAGAAAGAAAATAAAGGAGAAATACCTTCCATTATAGTTCACCGTAACACATAGACATGATTGTAAACGTCTAGAAAGAAGGAAAAAGAAATAAAGAGCTCTTGATAAGCGGCATAAATCACTTATTCCATATTCGTGCACAAATTCAAAACAACTACCTCGAAATATTACGAACGCCTGGTCCGTACCTATCACGAAAGAAGGATTGCCGTTTCGATACAGAAAATGTTACGGTTTTAGTGTTTTCAAAGATTGTATCGTCGATTTTTGCTGTTTTTATGGTAAAGGAATTTAATAAAAAACGTTTTACTCAAACAACGTATTAAACATTTTTTCTTGGAAATTTTTTTTTTTTTTTCTCAATAGAAACTTAATGGTTTCAAATACAACGTGTTCCATATAACAATGTTGACTGCAAGGTTTAAAAGGTAGAGAAAGAAGTTACGTTTCCACAAAAACCTTTATTACATTTTACTGAACAACTTCTTTCGAAATTTAAAAACTTATTACTTCAAAATATATTTTTTTATATATATAAATGTTTTACAATAGTATATTAAACAACTAGTTTCGAAAACGACGTTTGCACACGAGTTCGACAGTTTTTTGTGACAGTTTGCCACAAATCGAACAAGTGTACAAAGAAATTTTCGAACGAGTTTTTTACGTTATTTTTCCTACGACTACAAATTAGCAGCAGACTCACTGAGTTTTTGCCAGTTTGTGAAATAATTTGCGATGTAATGATGACACTTTTCTGACAGCTGCGTTGCGTTTGGCGTTTCAACTAAACATTGGAACTAAAATGTTGCATTTGCACATGTCGTGTTTAAAATGACACATGTCGTGCGTTAAATCCTTAGCACACAACAGTTTACAAAACGCCAATTTCAGATCGTGTTTTCCGTGTGTCAAACTGCAATTTTTAGGCTAGTCGTAGAAAAATTATTTTCTTATAGTATTGAAAAGATATGACAATAGAAATTACACATTCCCTTCAGTAGTTAGAAATCTTGTCTTGAAATAATACAGTAGAAGAAATCTTGTCTTGAAATATTTTAAAGAATAATTTAAAAAAAATCTTGTCTTGACAATTTCTTGAGAGTTGATTTCTTGTCCTGATTCAAGAAATCTTGAAATTCTTGATATCTTGACAAAAGGGGGACCCCGTTTAAAATTCGTTTATTAAGGAGCGAAGACCCCCTGTTGAAAAGTCGCTGTGAGATTGGTTAATGTGATGTTTATGCGTAAAATCGAGTTTCAGGCATCTAACAGTAGCCAAAATCATCAGATTTACATAATTTTTGTTAATTATTATTATTACATTATTATCTAGCATTAAAATCAGTGATTGTGAAGGTTCGTTGAGCAACAAATCTGAGCCATTCGTAATTGAATCTGGTTCAGAATACCTACCATCTCAGACACCTGGACGTAGAAGTTTAATTAGTGACTTTTGACAGTAGTGACATTGATACCACTACCAAAGACTACTACAGATAAAACAGTCAAAACAACAATGATGATAAAGCTACTCTACTTCAGTGGCGTACATTAAAATGTATTATTTTTTATTTTAGAAGTTTTACATTAATTCAAAGTCTAGTATGCCACTTTCAGAGGTAGACCCACTTTGCAAAGTTTTTTTTTTTTTTTTTTTTTTTTTTTTTTTTTGAAAATTATAAAAAAACATTTAAAATTAAAGAATTGTGGGTATTAAAAAAGGTTCCAATTTAATTTGGCCCACAGTATACCAACTTTGGACGTACTTATGTCAACTTTGGACATTGGACATCCGAAAAAGTGCCGCTTCGTACAAATAGTTTTTGCTTAATAATTTTTTTTATCCATCAATTAATGGATATTCATATACAGTACGTCTGCTGGATCTGTGTCTATATGAAAGGAATGCGGACGAAAAACATTTAAATAAAGCAACCAATATATTTTATACGTCGAGTTGACGGGTACGTCACCGCAAATCGTTCCGCCCACTCATTTTATTGGCTACTTGCAAATTTGTCGAATTTTATTGATGGGACGCGTCGTCTAATTTTTACGAAAACATCGAGAGAATATCGTTTCCCCTCTCACGGATGCCCCGTAGCTACGGAACGAACAGACGTACTGTAATATACAAATACCTAAGTAAATGGGTACCTTGTAAGTAAATGATCCCCTTTTTTATTTCCTTATTTTCAAAGGGATTTCCAAGATTTTCTTGATTTCTTGTCAAGAAATCTTGATCTTGAGAGGTAATTTCTTATCGTCTTCAAAACCAAAATCATTTTGTGATCTTCTCTTGATTTCAAGACAAGATCAAGACAAAAGATCAAAAAAGTTTGTCAAAAAGTGACGACCTCTATCAGTAGTTGTCCAGCTTCACAGCCATCATCAACCCTATATTTTTTAAATGACCTGGATGAAAAAGAAACTATAAATTCTTTTTTAACGTCTTTTGGAACATTATACATAAATGCGGCACTTGTTCCTTTTGATGTCAAAAGCCTCTTTATTTATATTCCGACCCATGATTTGTCTTCGGGTAATGAACTAACAATTAATAAATCAGATCTTAATTCCAATGAAGTAAAATCCAGATTTAATAACAACAATTTAAACTTGTTCAGAGACGATGCATACGGGTTCACCCTGCAAATTTGGATACGACGTTTCATTTACATCTTCATCAGGGCATCAGGTGGGACTAAGGATTTGATATCGAAGAAAAGTCTGTGTCGATTTCGGCATAATTATTCAGGACGACCTATAGAATGACGCCGTGGACGTTTCGAAACCATGCCTCTAAATGGACAAAACCATCAGGATTTCTCTTAATTATGGGTCGATTGGAGCCAAACTCGGCACGTGGATAAAAGTACTCGAATTGAGTCCTCAGATGGACAGACGGACATTTAGCATAAATTTTGGTAGTGTATCAATATTAGGCCGACGATGGCCTAATAACACAAAAAATATAAAAAAAAAAAAAAAAAAATTTATTAATTATTAATTTATTACTTTCAACATTTCAATCTACACTTTTTCAAACATATCCTTCAAATACTTAAATTTAGCGGTTTGGTAAGAAGTTTACTTCATGAAGCTGCTAGAGGAGATACCATTGATTTCCCTTATATTACTAAACATGATTTTAAGTTCTGCATAAGAACAGAAAGGGAATGGCAGAATGAGTGGGCAGGTAAACCGTCTAAGCTTCGCGCAATAAAACAGGATCCGTCAATATCATCCTTACATCTTGCACTAGGACGAGCGGATGAATCGTCTTCGTATTGGGCATACTGCGGTGACTCATGCATATCTGCTTAAAAGAGAAATACCTTCAATGTGCATAGTCTGTGATGTTGAGTTGACACTAACACACATTATATGTGAAGATATCCCTCAATATACGATAGAAGAAGTAGATTCAATATGCATTGAATGGAAATTCGAGAAAATTTAACCGAACAAGAAAAAATTTAAAATATTTTTGAATTTTATGAAAGACATTAATATATACAACCAACTGTGATACTTGCCTGTGATACTCTAATCTAACTGTGATACTGTAATTGTAAATAATTATCTATTTTCTTGTTTGTTTTTGTATCTCTACTTTTTGTGTTTTAGTTTTTGATCCTTTATTACTAACTTGTAATGTTTATGTTGATTTTTAAAAAAATAATTGCAATTAATTGTCTTTGTAAGAGTGAACCCTTTGAGGATATTGAGATAGATCCCTGTAATTTCATTATACAAGTTGTATATGGCTAATGATCCTGGTGATCGATGCCAGAAAAAAGAGGAACACTACTAGTGTGCTTCATTTTCCATTTATTATATTAGACTTTCAAAATAGTTTTATATATTACAATTTGATATTAATTTACCTTAGAAACCGACTACCACAGTCACGCAGTCATCAGTAAATAAAATATCACCTTTTCATGGTTTAATGACATCTGAGCCCAGAGCATTCTCAAAAAGATATCAATATTATTAACCAAATAACCATAAGCAATGGATATAAGTATCAAATGTTATTAAATAACATTATATACTATTTATCTTTCAGCAATATTATACTAAAAAATAAAAAAAAAAAATTTAATTTTGATGTCAATCCATTTTAAACATGGTCAACTTTGAATAGGATACGCTCTGGCCATGGAAGATGTGCGGATTCCTTTTTATAAGTGGGGTAAAATACCTTCCACAGAATGTGATTGCGGATACCCTCACCAAACCATCCATAACATAACTAGAGAGTGCAAACCCAACTTGGGTGGGGGAGTCTGGGACTTTCTGGAGGCTTCTCGATCAGCTTTGGAATGGATCGGGCATCTAGATGTCAATATACAGGTTGTTAACTGAGCAGTTACTTATAGCGGAACAGATTGGCAACACTGCTTATTGAATTGTCGCGTCGCGTCGTCGTCGTCTATTGACGAGCGGGCCGAGGTTGCCATATTCCAACCATAAAGCTCTTGCCGCCAGTAATAAACAAATTAACAGCCACAATATGGTGTTCGTAAATGTATATGTTGTCTTTTTATCTTTTTTAGACCAAACGGGTAGAAATTTAGATATAGGAATTAAACGAACATATATTATATCCTAGAAAGCCCTCGTAGCTTGCACATTTTTGCCGGGTTGCTTATCACTGTTTTACCAAATTTCTAAAGCTATTTTCCATAAATATTTTTAACCACAGACCATAAAAATATATTCATATAAAATACAAAACAAATTATAAAATTATATAAGGTAGTATTATAAATATGGAAATGGGAATGGGTTTTTTAAATATTCATCACGTACTTCGTTTCAAATCGAATCGAATATATCGTGAGTAGATAAAATTGGTCCGTATAGTCCCGCTTTATCTACAACATAAGCCTATAAAACGATATATGGATGGATTGATAAATTGGCCTATAAATAAGAATAGGGCCGAGGAAGTTTAGACTACAGACACAATTCTGTTATAGGGTGGTATAGTAATTTTACAAGGGAGTTTTTGCCGATCCCCTAAAATAAAAGAAAAGAATGAAGTTCTGGATAAATTTGAAAACAGAAATTGTTCGAGGATATTTTATGGAATATTCGATTAAATATAGAAAATTACTTTGTACTTTAAATTTACAATCATCCACTGTTTAAAAGAAATACAATTAAAGTGTGCGCTAATATCTAGCAACAGCAGCTATAGTAGAGCTAGAGAAAGCCGACTGATTAGCTTATAAAATAATAAACTTTTGATTTCTAACCACAATCTCTCTTGACGGATGTATACGCTGACTACTGGGTGTATATCTTGACGCTGTTCATATCTAACAACAATTTTTCTTGACAGATGATAATTAAAAGAGATAAAATAACATTACTCGCAATTTTGAAGTATAATTAATTGTAAAAGGCACCTCGTCTTGTGACGCATCCGACCAAAACATGTAAAATTTCTAAATTAAAGAGAGAATATTAGCCAGAGGTAATTTATGTCATAATTAGAAGAAATTCTGAAAATGCATGTAGTAAAATATGTCCTAAAGTGCAGACAGTTATTTATCTAATATAATTCAGCTATATAATGAATATTAATTTCTAGGGTTCTATCACAAAATTTTCCATTTCTTTTCCAAAATATAACAATACGAAAATTTAGGTCAGGTTTTTTTTCAGCAGAATAAAAGACCCAATATTGAAGTTTCCTATTATTTCGATAACTCATTTCGTTATTTCTTTAAAACATGCGTGTTGCATGGATACGCACACAATAAAATGAAACATAGGCAGTGTGCGGTATTGATTCTCGTGTGGATCCAAATATACATACACACGCATACTCACGCAACGTTTTGGATATATACATAACACAAAAACATGTCTATGTATAAAAGGAAAGTCGGTTGTAAAAGAGGGCGAAGCTAGAGAAATAAAAAATGGAGAATATTTTACTGTAGTTAGCTTAAACGTGACGCCAAAAACGATTTTTCAAAGGGTTTCTCGGTTTCATGGATAAAAAAACTTTTAGACGCAGAATAAAAAAACACCTTAGGAACGAATTAAAAGACAAAGAAAATAAAGAGAGTAAGTAATTGAGAAAATAACTAGAGTAAAGCTAATTATAAAATTATAAAAAAAATAATAATATAATAATCAAATATAGTTTAATTTGTAATTGTGAATAAAGGACCTAAAACCAAATATACAGGTGGTCCGAATTGTATTCGAAACTGCGGCAGCATATTTTGCAGATAAAATAGAGTAAAAAGTTCTTGCAAGTATGTCCCAAAATGCTTTGTTTCGGATACAGGGTGCAGAGCTGTTTTTATTTTCTTTCCAAATAAGATTTCGATAAAGGAAAATTGGCGTATGGGTGTTTTTTACATAAGAATTTAATTTCTATGTCAAATGACTTCTACTTGTGGGGACATACCATGTTTTTAACTGGTTTGAAGGTAATAACTTTTCGTCCAGTATGTATCGGTATAAAACTACTAACCGAGCTACTAACTAAAAAAAATAAAAAATTTAAGAATTTTTATTTTTAAATTAATAACAAACTTTAATAAGATAAAAATAGAAAGAAATAGTTTCTGTTGAACCTTTGGCACAAAACATTTCAAATTTATTATTTCCTCTAATAACTATCTAATGAACATGCATGTCATATTGACATCAAAATCCAATTTAGATTGTCAAAACTCTCAAGACACCAATTTTTCATCAAATATCGACGTTGGTTTACAGATGAGTTATATTAGAAGGTCAGAGGCAAAATTATATTTCCTCACTCACCATTACTTAGCATTTTTAGAACATACATTCGGAGGGAACTTTTTTACTTATTTTTATCTGTAAAATATGCTTCCGAAGTTCCAGTACAATCGGACCACCCTGTACAGGTGAGTCTTACAATAAGTGTAAATATTTTTAGAGGTAGAGTATATTTCGACCCCAAACACGATTATGAGGACTTTTTCGCCAAAAAAAAAATGGAATTTTTTTTTAGTTTTTAGTTAAAAAATATAATTTGTTGATAATATCGCAACATAGATAGTAGATTAAATTTACAAGAAAGAAAATCCAGAAAAGATCCAGTGGCAGAGGCGCAACTAGGAGGGCCAGGGGGCCTCTTAAAATTGGTTTTAACCCCAAATAAATATTATCATATAATGACCTAAGCCTCCCCAAAGGACCTGAACCGCCTTAAAAGTCTATGTCTAGTTGCGCCCCTGTCCAGTGGTTCTCAAAATTTTAGCAAAAAATATTTTTTTTGGAAATTTTCAAAGTAAATATCTCAGTTACTTTAGATTTATTTGAAGAACTTAAAAAAGAGAAAATATGTTTCTTTTATCGAGATCTACTAGCCCTGAAAATATTTGCACTTATTTAAAACTCACCTTGTATAATAAAAATGTTGTAACAAATGACACATGTTATTTACATTACTTTACAGTATATCAGATTTATCCAACATTTTAGAGCCATTACAATATTTCATTAAGTAATTAGCTAGATACAGGTAATTAAATGACACTTAATTTAAAGCCTTGCATTTGCTAATCTATCATCTCTGTGCAGTGCTACACGACACCTTACATAAAAGTGGCTTGTATAACTAATTCCAACATTCTAATTACTTAAATAACATGCGACAGTAAATTGTGTGCTTGTCGAGCGCAGATTCCATTCTTTTTCCATTTTTGAAGACATTTGATACATTATATTTACAATAATTATATCATAGATACTTCATAATTTAAAGTAGTGCATTTGACTCTACTAATACTAATATGACTAATATTTTTTAAGTCGCTTTTTTATAAGCTACTACCAGATCCGGCTAACTGCGTATCGCCTAAAGATAAGCGCACATTCATCGGAAGCGGACGCACGGCACGTAGCGGAAAAATATTACTAGCATAAATTTAAACGGGGCAAAGCACACTAGTCGGCATCGGTACGCATCGGACATCGAGCATTTTAAAAATTCGCCGGGTTGTAATTTAAATCCGTACTCTGCGTCCGCTGCGTGCCGATGACGACAAGTGTGCGATAGCGAGTCGGAGCTTGCCGATGGAAAAACAATTAAAATAGCAGCATTTTGATACGGATTTTGAGTAAAAACACATTGGTGGTCAGTATATCGTGAACGATCCATATGTTTGACAGCCGGTCGTGCAGAAATGGAAAGCGAACAGCTGATTTTACTAGTTCAGCAACTCGCTCCAAAAGTTCGAAATATTTGTCCGTAAACATACGGAAATAATTGAAAAATTTGGCGTCGTCTCTCAGCACACACACAAATCATTAAATAAATGACTATTCACCACAAACACTTCTTTTTAAATTAATTTCGTGAACCCATATTTTTCTTTTCCTTTTTTCTGGTATTTCTGGTATTCCAGTTCTAGCACTACAAACAGATCCTCGTCAGAGAAATCCATTATTCAAACTGATTTCAGGAAAAATATCCGACGATTCCAATGCGCTCTGTCCGTTTGCTGCCGATAAATGTGCGTCTGGGCTTTAAAAATGCGCTGCGTGCCGTCCGTCCGCTTCCGATGAATGTGCGCTTACCAGGGCCATGTAAGTGAAATATTCAAAATGGTTCCAGCAAAAGTTTCCCAATTATGACGGGTGATGGCGCTGATCGTCAAGATTTTTGGACAGGGATTTTGCTTACCGACAATACGACGTGAGCTACGACCGGACCGGACCAATCAGAATGATCAGTCTTTCTTGGACATTTGCCGCGGAAGTGTGTGTTAATTTCTGTTGTGATAAGTGTGGTTGTGTTTGCAGTTTGATTTTTCGGTTTTGATATTATGTTAAAATTGATTTTGAAGTATTGTATCACCTGTTTTTATGTAATAGTACTTTTTTTAGTTCTATGATCTGATATGTTATGATTTGTTAATGTTTGTTTAACAATGTTATACCAAAGGGGTTATACTTAATACATATATCAATTTGCATAGCCTAACTTTTTTATTAATAAACTTTGTAGATTTTCAGATTATTTAATTCCTTTTGTTTCCGTTTGTAATTTTATTTTTAAGACATATTATGTGATTGTTTCAGATAATATGTTTTAAAAATAAAATTGCAAATAGCGAATAAAAATAATTAAAATAAAAAAGTGTATTTTACAATTCCCCGGCCCCCTGCACCCTTTGGCTAACCTGTAAATGTCAACTTTGTCGAGAGATGGCGTTACGAAAATGGAACCGATTTATTACAAGGAACTTGGGCTTTTTCGTTAGTATATTCTGTGGCGCTTACCTTAACAGTGAAGTTAACCTCCGGCAGGCGCGTACTATAGAATCGATTACGACCGGGCGCGTAGGGACGGAGTACCCTACGCGCCGCTATTTATATTTTTAAGTATTCTGTAACTTAAAATATTTTATTGTCAAATTTAGAATGATAAAACAATAACAAGCAACATCTTTAATACATATTTACTTTATTAAAGCAAATTTTTAAAAATTTTTAAAGCTTCATTTCTCCAAGAATATCAAAGTTTTAATATTGTGTTGCAATAATAAAATTATACTGCCATATACAGAGGTAAAAAATTTATATTAAATAATTACTAGTTTTAAAAACGGCAATAACTTGTTTAATTTAAATGAAACACCCTGTATTTTACGCAATTAATTATGTATACTCTTTTACAAAGCTTTAAATAGTTTTCTTTTGTAAACAAATGGGTTTGCAATATTATTATTTTTACCACCTGTACATTTTGTATGTACATATTTATGTTGCTTTTAAAAAATCTAAAATGTCAATATTCCATGGTATAGTGATAAATGAAGTCTGGTATAGTGATATGGTATGGTATAGTAAAGTATGAGTGATAAATGAAGTAAGAATGTGTATGTTTAGGGTCATGTAAATGATTACTCGATTGCTGCCATACTAATACTAATTTATTCTACCTTTGTATAATATAAATTTATAATGTTTGATTGATTATTGCTATGGTTGTAAAATATTAAAACTAGGTTACTTTAATACTAATTATTGTTAATAGCAGAGTTTACTGAATAAGCATTTGATTTGGTTGCACCACAAGTCTAACGTATAAGACAATGCATTTTCTACGAAAACTTGAAGATATAGGTAAAAAATTGTATAATACATTTTGATATTAATTACATTTAAATTGTGCATCTGATTCGCGTAAAATATACAGGGTGTTTAAAATTGAAATTAAACAAGTTATTGCCGTTTAAAACTAGTAATTGTTTAATATAAATTGTTGGACACTCTGTACATGGTAGTAAAATTTTTATTATTGCAACAATTGTGTTGCAATAATAAAAGATTGATAAAAGATATTGATCTGATCAATAAATAATCTTTAGTAAATATTTAGTATTAAAAACTCTGATACCCTCGGAGAAATGAAGCCTTGAAATTTTTATTGCAATTTCACAAAATTGAAAATATTTCAAAAACGGTAAGGTTTAAGTGTGATAAACATTAATCAAATTTACCTTTATTTCAATCGTAGAATCTAAAAATAGAACAATATACAGGGTATTCCATTTAAAAAATACAACTATAATATTTTTTACTTAGTTGGGACACTCTGTATCTTGTAAAAATATTTTTAAATTGTAGCTCTAATAGTCCTTTAACGAACCCAAAACTTACAATTTGTAAAAATCTAATCGTTTAGCTACATTACTCCGTGTCATATGTGGTGAACAACCCTGTATATATTTAATCTCTATTGATGTGCTATTGATGTTATTCCAAGGCACCAAATTTAAATCCTTCAGTAAGTTAGATTATAATAATTAGTAATTTTTTCTTTGTCAATTACCAACATTTTCACTTAAAACTTCTTAAACACTTCCAACCTACGATACCTTAATACAAGTTAAGAATCTCACACATTAGAATCATCCGAACAGCCTAGACACTAAATTGTACACGCTCGCTAAACAATATCCGCGTTTCTGCATTTGCCACCTTTGCAATTTCTATTATTGCCGTACGGCAATATTAAAATTGCATTACTACGGCACATCTCCGGTAATTCTATACCTTACTCCGACCAACAAAAAAAAAAATAATCGAGAAAGATGTTCGATGACCCGCATCTCATAAATTGACGGAGCGCGTAGACGCTGTAAATGGGAGACTACATGGTCAAGCACAAAAGGGATATGATTCCTATTAGAATTTAACAACTACAAAAGGTGAACAGTTCATATTTTCTGGTCTTAGTTCCAAGTAGTAAATATAGCGACGACGCGGGCCTTAGGAACCTAACAAAGGTGTGCTTTTTTTAAAAGGTCGTATATTACACCAACGATATGGTAGGCGTTTTTGGCATTAACCAGTTCTCGCTTCCAAAAGCCGAATAAATTTGAACTTTGAAGAAACTTTGTAACTGCACAACTGTTTGATAAGATATACAAAGAACCCAAAAAATAAAGAAAAATGTTTTTATTAAATGCGACAATGTAGACTGCAGATTGTATGATCTATAGGGCGACAGTTAATCACCGCGACCTTGTTTCCATAATTCTGAATCATGTAAAAGTTTTACTGAAAGGCTTTCGTCCTAAAAAAATGTTTCTAATATTTTTTTAAGTTAACTATGGATGGGTTTATATACAAGGTGGTCCGAACTGTATTCCGGAAACTTCGGAAGCATATTCTGCAGATAAAAATAAGTAAAAAAGTTCGTATAAATGTATGTCCTAAAATGCTTAGTTTCAGAGATACAGGGTGTAGAAGTTTCATTTTTATTTCGATATTTTCTAAATAATATCTGAATCAACATAAATATTTGGGTGAAAATTGGTGTCTGGGAGTTTTTTGACATGAGAAATTTGATTTTGATGTCAATATGACTCCTACTAGTAGAGGGCGCCACCTACATGTGTTTTGACTGTTTTGAAGGGTAATAACTTTTTGTCAGTACCTGTATAAAACTACCGAGTGAAAAAATATACATCTCTGTGACTTTTTACGTAAAAAATATCTCTTTGAAAAAATCGGTACGAGCAACCGTCCTCAAGATATTTAAAATTGAAATAGTCAATACATGTCATTATTGACGAAAAATAAACACGTTGAGTAGTTAGTTATTTCACTGAAATAATAAATTTGGGAAACTTTTATTTTCTTAAATTAATCATACATTTTTCTGCAAAAAATGACGATAAAACAGTTTCTGTTAAACTTTTAGCACAAAAACATTGCAGATTTATGATCTCAGTCCATACTTCAGTCTAATAACTATTTATTTAACATATGTTTAATTTATGTCAATGATGAGAGGTATTGGTAATTTCGATTCCAAATATCTCGAAAACCATTACTCGTAGCGATTTTTACCAAGAGACCTTTTTCACGTAGAAAAAGTCGTAAATGTATATTTTTTTATTCAGCAGTTTTATACAGGTACGGACGAAAAGTTATTATTCTTCAACCCAGTTAAAAAACTCCATAAGTAGACTTTGAAACAGTTGCTAAGAACATTTCATTAACAAATATGTCAAACGTCGTTGCGAATTTACTGTTATTTTGATTGAAAATGCAGTATAGTTGACAGATTAAACTAAATAATCTTGTTATTTGCACATGAGTAAAGTTTTTAATTTGCGTATTCCGTGCAAAAAGTTATATGTCATTAATACTATATAAAATGGAAGGAACAATAATTGTTGGTAAGTTTTTTGACATTAATGTTCTTCTGTTGAGTATTAAATATGAGTAAATAATTTTGATATGGTTAGATTTTTTTTTAATTATTAATTACTTATTATTAATATACATTTTTTTAATGAACTAGCAGAAAAGAGTCTTATGAGGTATTTCTATTAGTTTTTAGGTTTCAGTTTTAAATAAAGTTAAGTTGATAGTTAAACCATTAGATAACTTTACCAAACCTACAAATTTACCGTCCTAGTCCGTCTGTTAAGTCCAGGCCATTTTCTAGGATGTATTGCCCATATTAAACGCTTGGAGGTAGTTGACTTTTTAAAAGCAAACAAGCTTATTTCAAAATCTACTAGTCCGCCAGTATTACAAAAAATATTCCAATATATTAAAGAAATAGTCGGAGACGATAGCTTAATGGAAGGAACGGAAACAGAAATACTGAGCCATATAAAGCAGTTTTGCAGCATTTTATTGTCATGATATAATGCGTGCTATCAAAATTATAAAAAAATTACAAAAAAGTACTCTTGTTGGTTACAAACAAACCTCTTTACTCATTTAAGCGATTATCAGAACAAAAATGTTGGTCGTCCAATAAAATCTTTTTCTGAATGTAGTTTTAAGGGTCAAAAAAATAAGGTTTCACATTTCGTTGAATCGAAAACTGCTGAAGAACTTGCTTTGGCTGCAGAAATTAGTTTTAGATCAGCCGGAAAAAGAAGTGTTGCGAACCTTATAAATAAGGTAGTGACCACTAATAGCTCGGATATATTGAAAAAAGGCAAAACTTTTTTTGATCAATCAATGGATAACGAAGCAATTCCTAAAGCCTATTCGCCGGATGAAGCATTAGCATTAATCGTGGATACAAAGATGACGAAGCACCAATACGTTTTATTGCAAAAAGGCGGACAAGAACGAAATGCAAATCTTTATCCGCCATATTATTTAGTTTTAAAATCTAAATCTCAATGTTATCCATTAAATACCAGAATTTCGAAAGATAGTGCTGTAGTAAAATTACAAGATTTGTTAGACCATACTAGTCAGCGTTTACTTACAGTTCAAGATGAAGTACCGTATGATCGAGAAAAACGGCGTCAAAGGCGGCTGGGGAATGACTATCGATGCTATTTTTGACGAGATAGAACTCTAGACGTCAGTTACTGAGAACTGACATAAAATTTGTCAAAAATTAATACCTTATATAGAAAAACCAGAAAAGAATAGAAAGTTTCCAGATACACATATCTGTTTCCATAAAATTGTTTTTTCAAATGTTTCGATCTGCACCAGTTCTACTCAATAAAAAATCGATATTAAATCATCCTTAATGCAGTAAACGCCTTTTTCAAAATAAAGAAGAGTAAGGCCAGTAAGACTCTAACCATGACTCTAACCCATTCTAACCTAACTAAATCTCGTCGTCCGACAAGCCTCCGACCGAGACATTTCGACAAAATTTTTGATTATTTACAGTTAAAATGTACGGATTAGCCTTTTATTATTGTTTCATACACACTAGACCGTTCAGATTTACTAATATTGCATTGATTGTAACTGTAAATAAAAATAATCCGTTAGTACCAGTAAATAATCCGTTAGTTGATGAAAGAAGTATCGTGTTTGTCGACAAAATTAATTGTAGGCTTTTAAATTTTGCTTAATATGGTCATATTTTACAATATTTAACTCATAATTGTTGATACTTCTGGTGGATGATGTTCAATTTATACATATATAAATTATAAACAAACCAAATTGAAGTACTAGAAACAATAAGGTGAGATAGTAATTTTTACGAAATCCCTGTATTATTACTTCTTTACTTATAGAGTATCTGTTTCTGTGTATGCCTAAGTTTCTGTTTTCCAAGAAGCATATTAATTAAATGAACAAAACTGTGTCCAAGAAATAATCTATTGCCTAGAGAATTTAATGAAAACAAAATTGGTGATGCTGTATTCAAGCAAAGTTCCATGCAGGAATCAATGGTTATTGCTAAAATATTTTATTGGTGTATTGCATGGGGATGTCACTTGTATGGGAAAACAGGCAACAGTCAAATTTAAACGTGCCAGGACCAACGACAAAGAAAGCAACATCTGCCAGGCATTGGCTTTCTTTGTCACTCACATTGCTTAAATCATGATACCGCGGCCATTTTGCCAACAAAAAAGCTGGCCGGGCTGTCTTGGCAAGTGACTTAAAACAATTTTGCTTTTTTACAATATTAAATTACCATTTGGATGTATTTAATGCGATTATTCAATTAACTGGTAAGTCAGAAATTACACACAAATACTTTATTCGTAAATACAACTAAGATGTAAACGTAGTTTTGTATTTTTAGATTTCAACTTTTGCAAAGACCCGCCGATAGAACTTGCCTGGCAGCGTACCTGTTTAACTAAACGTATTATTTCCTGATAATAATATCAAAACACGTAAGTACCTCTATAATTTATGATGACAAATGATTTTGATTATGTTTTATGTTATTTAAATACTTTCTAACCTCAAATAATAGTAAGATCCTTGTTTATATCGCACAGCCCGTTCAAAACTGTATTGTCTTCAAAAAATGTTTACAAAACAAACAATTATTACAAAAACAATGTCCTTTTAATCTGATTTATACCTCAGAAGGATGCCAGTAAAATTTTATTAAATCAACATTATATTATTTGGCCATTAATATCCAAAAAGGAGCATATTGCCTTAACTTAAATTTTCTTTTACTTCTCTTGACAATGTTCTCTATATTCTCTATTTTGAGTTAGTAAACTTTTGAACGGGATGTGCGATATATAAAATACATAATATATCCAAGGGTATGATCTGATAAAAGTATTTTTTGATGCATTTTTTGGTTTTTTATGCACGTTGGCTTGGTTTATGTTTTATTCAGCTTATATTTATTTGGTATAATAGTTTTTTTTGCCTTTGGAATGGCATGCATTGAGGCTAGATAGTGTTTGATTAGATCATTAAAGGAATTTAAATTTGCACATATTTTTTGTGATATTAGTGAGTTATTATGATACAACTACTAGGTAGTTGTATCATAGTGCCTTATTATTTACCTATTATATACTTATGTATTATCACTGATAACATACTACTAAAATGTATTTTTAATAGATGTTTATCTTTCCAATTCACTAGTTATTTGCAAAATGTATTTTTAACTAATTTAAGTCATTAATTGACCATCTTTCTTTTTCAGGTTCCCGGATATTCTTTTTCATTGTTAAAAAAATACATATATTTCAATATTATTATAATATAAATCCCAGCTCTAAAAAATAAATGATATTGTTTACTAAATGTGTAATTTATTTACTATAAATTTTCTCTGAAAATAATAAGTCTTTAATAATATCATTGCTTTGCTGTGTAAAGTTAATAGACATATTTTTTAATACTTTAAATTATATTAAAGTAATAAAAAATATGTTTATTAACTTTAAACAGTAAGTCAGTGATACTTATAAAAATATATTTTTTTAAATTTCCCCTCTTTTAAGTCCCGCCCCTCCAATTCCCCTCAATTTAGCTAGTACTGCCAGGCGACACCAGGTGGCGTCTGTTTCCATTTTTTAACATGAAGTTAGCATTTCTTTAATGTACCTATTCTCTGGTGTATTGTCAATTTTATTTACTTATATATTACGTTATTTAATCTCAATAATTTTAGGCTCCTAAGTCATTTATTTATATACTTAACTTTTAACGTAACTACTGGTAGATTGTAGGAAATAATATACACATTGGAACAATTTAAGTAAATAAATGAATTAATATAATACATACATCAAGAAGTAATGTATAATTTTACAAAAAGCTGTATTAATCACTTTCGAAAATCATAATTGTTTTTTTTAGTAAGTCGCAGACAAATATTTTAGGTTTGTTATTAAATTAAATGATAATGTAATAAGTACAGATTTAGACTCTTGAACCAGGCATAGTATATTAATTAGTAGGGTTCACAGTAAAACATATTTTGTAATACCATTCGAAAGAAAATAAATACCTATATTATACTGTTTATAAAGTGAGTTTCATTGTAACATAACTTAAGAAAACAATTAATATGCATATGTCAATCATAAGAAAAGAATCTATTAATTTAATGAACTATACCCATAGTACTCGGCAAACAGTAAACCAAACCAAAGAAACTAAGACTTACAGTGTTAGATCATGTAGTATATAAATATTTTAATTTTATCATTTAATAAATAAATACAATATAAAATTTAAAATGCCAATTTTTTATTTTAAAACAAGTGATTTATATATGTATAAACAATTTACAATTATTTATCATTTAATTTATTGGCCACAGCTTCCGGGATTATAAGGCTAATATTTTGCTGCCTATAGTGCCTATATATCTCAAAAAAAGAATAATTAAGGATTAATTAATGATTAAGTATCCCTGTATTTTTTTTAAATGTTGAATCTTATGGACTGAAAAACTGCTGATGATATTTCTACTTTCACTGACCGAGGATGATGAAACCTAGAAGAAATTCAAAACAAATTGTACAAAACATTTTAAGGTTTTCCTTAAATCCCTCTATACAATAGACTATTTCTTGGACATAGTTTTGTTCATTTAATTTGTTTCTTAGAGGTTATACACAATTGTAGATATTCTATAGAGTAAAAGTAATAATACAGATTCGAAAAATATCCCACCTTACCGTTTCTAGTACTTCAATTTAGTGTGTTTATATTTTATACATGTATAAAATTGAACATCATCCACCAGAAGTATCAACAATTATGAGTTGAATATTACAAAATATGACCATATTAAGCAAAATTTAAAGGCCTACAATTAACCTTGTTGATAAACACAATACTTCTTCCATGTATAGTAATGAACACACATAACTGGTTTACAGCTACAGTTTTACTAAATCTGAAGGGTCTAGTGTGTATTAGACAATTACAAAAGGATAATCCATACATTTTAACAGTAGAATAATCTGATTTTTGTTAACGAGTTATCGAAATGCCTGGAACTGGGACGGGCGATTGTTAGGTTAGAGCCTTTTTGATTTTTCTCTTCTTTACTTTTAAAGACGCATTTAGTATTAATTACGATTTACTGGATTTACCTAATATAGATTTTTTATTAATTAAAACTGGTATAGTTCAAATTATCAGAAAAAAATATTTTTTGGATATAGATTTCTGTATTCGGAAACTTACTATTGTCTTCTAGATTTTCTACATTTAGTATTCATTTTAATTAAAATTTAATTTTTTTTGAAGATCTTTAAAGTGCAAAGAAGAAGAATTTTAATTAATTAAAAAAATCAAAATAAAGTTAATTAACTTTGAGCAGAGTTCGACCTAGTCAAAAATAGCATCGATAGTCATTCCCCAGCCGCCTTTGACGCCGTTTTTTCTCGATCATACGGTATTAGTACAGATACTAAACCAAATACCTGTAAACGATACGAACTTTATTCAGCTTGACTGTAAGTGGGGCTTAGATGGGAGCGGTGGTCAGTCATTATACAAACAAAAATTTGCCCAAAACATCGATATTAACGATTCTAATATCTTGTTAACGTCATTAGTGCCTCTACGACTTCATTTTCGTAATAATTCTAATTCATTTAAAAGAATTATTTGGCAAAATCCAAGAAATTCATCGACCAGATTTTGCAGACCCCTTTCGTTTTGCATTTACAAAAAGAAACAACCGAAATGGTGCAATTAGAAGTAACTAGAGTACAAAGTGAAATAGCAACCTTAACCCCAACAAAGGTGCGTTATCTTCAGGCCAAGAAATTTTTGTTAAATATTTTCTATTCAAAACTATGGTCAATGGAAAAATTTGCAACAATTTAATGAAAAATTCGTCTTCTCAAAATTGTTATGTTTGTGGTGCACATCCAAAAGACATGAATAATATTGATGAAATTCTAAAACGTCCAATAAACAATAACGCATATGAATTGGGACTTTCAACGTTACATGCTCACATACGGATTTTTGAATGTATTCTTCATTTATCATATAGATTGGACATTAAGAAATGGCAGGTGCGGGTTTCTCAAAATGAAAAATCTGCTTTTGAACTAAGAAAAAAATGTATAATTAATAAGTTTAAATCTGAATTGGGTCTTCTGGTTGATGTTGTGAAACAAGGTTATGGAAGCACTAATGAGGGTAACACGGCCCGTAGATTTTTTGAAAATTACAAAAAATCTAGCGAAATTACAGATATTGATGAAGAACTAATTTATAAATTTTCAATTTTACTTCAGGCATTATCCTCTGGTTTTGATATAGATGTTGATTCGTTTAGAACGCATATGCGCTAGAAACAGCTAGGAATTTTGTCAAACTTTATCCTTCGTTTTGTATGCCAGCTTCCGTGCATAAAATTTTAATCCACGGTGCTGATATCATAAACTCTTTTTCTTTGCCAATTGGACAACTATCTGAAGATGTCCAATAGGCAAGGCACAAAGAATATAGACATTATCGTGAACACAATACTCGAAAAACATCTAGAGTAAAGACAAATGAAGACCTGTTTCACATGTTCTTCATATCTTCGGATGCTCTAATATCAAGTATTCGAAAGCTTCCATCTAAAAATGCTAGTGTGTTATCCCGCGAATTGCTTAGTCTGCTAAAAGAACCGAATGTATAAGGGACGTTTTAAACTTATTAAGCCTTATTTTTTAAAATTAGTATTTTCTTTTTTTATTTTATTTGGCGACCACTTCTAGTATATAAGATCAGCTTTTTGTTCATGATTTAAGTACCTTTTAGGTAATCACGCATCAATGATATTTAATGTTTTTTTTTCACTTGATTAATATTTAAGTAACACTATTTCCCTAAAATAACATATTTCTATAATTTTTCTTAACATGTCACTTACTACTGTTAGCAAAATCTGTAAGATCCCATAGTATTATTCTTATAATATGATAATTTTTAAATATCTAACATATTATGCAAATGATCGCGACCAAAATCTATTTAAAATAAAAAATACCGAAACATTTCTAAGTTTTTAATTATTATACACCCTGTATACGACCTGTTCTTATTAATTATATTATTAATGTAATTTTATGATACCTAACATATAAAATCGTACCTATATAGTTATCAATCATTAAGTAATTTTCACTAATATTTTTTTCCGGCTAATTTGACAAAATTGACCACAGTGCGACGCTTTCCTTTATACCGGGACTTAAAGTTGATACATCTTTTATTTAATGTTTTATCTTCATCAAAAATCTATCGCAAGCACATAACTTGCGGCGTCTCGCGCCGTGAAAACATCAATAAACACTTAATACTTCCATGTATTTTTGTTTTTGCTCGCATAAGAGCGTGCGGACCGTTAGCTTAGTTGCGGACGCAGCCTTACGAGCGTACGCGTACAACACCTGTCAATAAATTAAAAACATGCAGTACGTTTTCCAATAAATAAAGTGTGTGCTTTCAGGCACAAAATACTCGAGAATTTACAATGGCGAGACGTGGCGCGTGACACTCGTACCAAATTGCAAAAATGTAAATTCTACTTAAGCGACGTGGTCATGCAGGATGTACTGCGAGTAACTGACGCTGTTGCCGGTTTGTTATTTTAATTAAACAGTAACGAGCGTGAAAAAACAGTCATAATGTTTTCCGTGAAATTGTCTTTACATTGTGGATAGTTGCTCGTCGCATTTGCATGAAAAGGCGAAGAGCTTTGGTATGACGTGTCATTAGATCTTAGATCGTATACCAGGGGCTTTATTGTTTTAGGAAATTTATACTAAGCGTGCTCAGCTAAAGAAGAAAACCTATAGTTGTATCCAAAGAGACATTTAAAATAATTTCAAGACATCATCCTTTAGAAAATATGTCTAGGTACTTGAAAGCAAGCTCTCAAAGTCTCATTCTAGTACAAGTATTAGACTGTCTTTATATGCCTTTTCCAAAGTAGGTCACCGCCGTAAGTTTCTTTTATTCTTTTCTCACACAAAAACGGTTGGTATGTTGGTGTATGATATAAATCAGGATTGATTGACGTATTCTATTATTTTCAGTCACTTGCTGTTTCACCGAAAATAGCTAAACTTTTGATTTTAAATAGCATCCTCGATATTTTTTCTTTTAATTTAGTTGATATAAATATATGCCATCTCTTAAAGAATAATATACAAGGTGTGTCTCAAAGTCGCTCCCCGCTCCTATAACTTTTATTTTTTCTTAGATAAGAAATCGAGATTTGGTATGTTAGAAAATGAAATACATTAGGATTGATTGACATATTCAGCTGTTTTTTGGTCACTTCCTGTTTTAACCGAAATGACTACAACTTTGCTACAACTTTTGATTTTAAATGAGCACCCTTGGTATTTTGTTGCTAAATTTCGATAGAATATCACACTCTAGGTGTGTGTATATCAGATGTTAACTTTTGACATTTTTTTTTTTTTTTTTTTTTAATTGTAACATGCGGTTATGAACGACAATTTGACTCGAAATACCAGAGTGTACGAAGATTCCGGAATTATTCGGTAGAAACGCTAAACTTCCAAATGTGCTAATAGTCATCCCTCGTTCCATTTGAAGAAATTTAGGGTTTATTAAAAATTGCGATTTGGGCATCTTTTAATGGACGTGATAAGACTAAATACATTCAGATGGTCAAATCTATTTCCAAGGCTCAACATTAAAAATTAGATGTTTTTAAAATAGCAATGACACTCTAGATTCATTTTCATAAAATATACAAAATACAAAAAAAAAAAAAAATATCAAAGTTGACATATAATATGTCATTCTATTCAAAGTGTCATAACCTTATACACATACAGAAATCCTCACGTTTTTATCAGAAAAAAATAAAAAGTTATTTTTTTTTTGAAAAATTATATAATGAATATATTATTTGTCAACTTTGACATTTTATTTAAAAAATGTTATATATAATATTATGTACCTAAAATATTTTATTTTTATAAAAATGTTTATTAAAAAAAAAAAAAAAATATTTTTGTTTATTTAAAAATATTTTAAATATTAGTCGAGTTAATGGCTTGTTTCCTAACGACAATTTAACTCGAATATCAAAGTTATATGAAGTACAAACAAATTATTTGTTAAAAGTATTTTTTAAATAATATAATGAGACACCCTCGTTCCCGCTTTAAACATTGAGTTATGATTAAAATGATTGAGACTTTAACTAGCAGGAAACGTCCGTCTCCATGTGTATTTTTCAAAGGGCTCCTTGATTAAAAGTGATGGTTTCAGCAGCAAGTAGTGAAATTTGAGAAATATACATTTTTAGCTGAAGTATTAAAGGATGACATATAATAATGCGTAACGCTATTCGCATTTTTATATAAAATGAAATTAAAATATCAAGAATACTATTTTAAAACTTTGTAATTTAAAAGTTGTAGTCATTTCCGATGGAAATAGGGAGGATGCTTTTTGAGTTCAAAGTCTAATTAATTTTATTGAACTTCTGTTTTATCATTTTTTTCATCCTGGATTTACGACTTTCACATTTTACAACACTTACAACAATCAAAAGTGGAGCAATTACCTCGAAGGGAATTTAGCAATGCAACCATAAAATATATATTATTATATTATTTATTATTATTAATCATATTTTTTGCTTTATACATTTGAAAAGAACTGGATCTTTCTTTGTTTTGTGAAATTTTACTTCCAATATTCATGTCATCTTATCAAGATATTCAGTTAGAAAAGTAAAAAAACTAAAAATACAAAAAAAAAGTTTTTTCAAAAATTCCGAATTTTACTAAATATCGGGTCGAAATATACTAAATATACTACCCCTTGGGAAAACATATTTTGTGCAGTACTTTATTTTAAGACTATATACTTTTATTTAAGACCTCACCCCTGATACCCTCCCACAGCAGTCGTGTCATCTTTAATCACATAATGTTTCAAGCACGTCGACGTAATCCTATTCTATAGCTATTACAGAAAATAACGGCCGTTAATAGAACGCAATAAAGATATGAGTTTTATCTGTGGCAGAAAACGCAACCATTTTGACAGCCACTGATATATCATTAAGGCAGGTGAAGTCGACGGCTAATCTCCTAATGCAATTCGTCACAACGCCAAGTCCATTGTGCACTAATCGGGCTTAAAAGTTCGGAAAGTTTGCTATAAACCTCATCGCGAAAATAGTTGGAGCGTGCAAATTAGAGACGGTAGGTATGATCGATAATCGGGTGCTTAGAGCTAATTATCTGATATTACAGCTTAATTAAAATAAAATTAATAAAACATTTAAGCGCTATCGCAAACTTCAGTATAAAACCGATTTTATGATTACTTGTTGCCTTTAACACCGATACGGTCAGCAAGGAAACAAATTAAATCAGACATAAAATTTAATTTATGTTACTTCTGTGTTGTGATTACTTATTAAATTAGACTTTTCTCAAGATCATTTCGATTTGCTAAGCATATTTAACCCTCAAACAGGTTGTAATTTAAAATCACACAACCGGGAGCGTTGCGGTATTACGTACTCACACAAAACCATTTATTTATTTAATATTCTGTAATTTTAAAATATTTTTGCTTTAAAAATTAAACATGCTCAACAATAACAAACAACGTTTTAATACCTATTTACTTTATTAACACACAAAAAATGAACCAAACAATACATCTTTAGTATTCAAAATAATAAAAACTATAACTTTGCCAACTGATGTAAATATATTCATATACTTTACAACATATTATATTAAAAGAGTCCAAATAGTCTATAGTCTTTGCTGTTATTAAATATGATATTTTCCGGTAACTACTTCTCGCCAAAGTTCTCGCGCCAGACTATCGGATAAAGGTACGCGCACACCGACCAGCGCCGCCGCATTCGCCGCACGCGCCGCACGAATGTAATTTTTGTCGCGCGCCAGACATTGATGAAAATACGTTGCCGCAGACAGAACTCCGGAAGCGATTGGTGAGAAATTCGATTGGCAAATACAGGTGTAGTAGGAGCAAAAAGAAACAAAATAGCGAATAATGCGGCGCGTGCGGCGCGTTCGGTACGGCCCAGTGTGCGCGACAAGAAAAAAGTGCGATTCGTGCGGCGAGTGCGACCACGGCTAATAGTTTTATTTCCGATATGTAGGTACGCATCTTTCTATAGCGTAGATTTCTCTCTGATGAGGACTGAGTTAGGAACACATGTTAACATGAGTGTTAAGATTGGATATTGTATACGATTTAGTTATAAAAGCCAGACCAATTAAATCAGAAATGTATTAATTTACAAAATTAAGACGACTGGATTATGTATAAATTAGGGACTATATCATCAATAATCCTGTGTTTAGAACTAATTATCCTATATTACTGTTTAACTGTAATACCATTAATACCAATTTAACTAATTGTAGCATCTCTAATATGAAATGAATTAATGACAGGCTTGTAATAAACCGTGGTTAATTACAGAATCGCTTAGAATAGCAACAAAACTGATTAAATCACAAATATTGATTAATTACGTGATAAGTGATAATCACTGGGTTATATAAATTATATCACTTCAAATTTTATTACATTGTAACTTCTAACAATAAATTCAGTTGTCACTAAAAATATAATAATAAATTACTGACATAATAAAAATATACTAAATATAAAGAGCACAAAATCTACCAAATATATTTTCGTACATTGTTGCTTAGGTGGAAAAGTGCTTTACTTTTAAAATCACTTTTTTATTTTTTGAAGAAAAATTTATGCATGTATTATTATCTGTAATACAGTTACATGGAATATGTATATGTATGTACCTGGTATATAATATACATTGTATACATATATACGTATTAAATATGCGACGATTTTCTGCTTTGATATATGCCAGCCAGTTTATATATTACTTATATACGTATAACATGTACACATTATATATACGTGTTTATGCAGAGACGACGGGATGATGCCATATGTATTATCGGGGACGAAGAAGGAAAATTGAAAAGGTAGAATAATGTTCTCTATCGCAGGGTCGACGATTCAGAGAAGAATAAAGCAGAAAAAAGAAAAAAAAAAAGATTTTTCCTTTTCCAAATAATTTTTTATTTTGTTTTTTCTTATATTATTGTTAATTCTCATATTAAAAATTAATTTTAAAACTAAAAACATTAGAAGAATTTGATTTAGATTTTGAGCCCAAAAGGAATGATGTTGATCCATTTGTTTTTCAGTGTATTGCTGTATATCAAAAAATATGTTTTTTTTATTGTACAGGGTGTTACATATTCGAGGTACGATTATTGGTATCTCGGTAACAGTATAGATACGAATATGGTTGAATTGGGGCAAATTTGCGTCTTTGGATGTTCAACATGCCATTATTGAGAGTTTCAAAAAATCAAAACTGCTTATTTAGAAAAAGATTTTGGGGAAAATCACCATCAACATCTTTTCCTTGTCGTTATTTTTCACCAACCGAAAGGCAACCATGTAAAGACATCCTCCTCAGTAACTGATTACCATTTTGAATTTTACTACATTCTCTATAGCATTTTTTTTTAAATACTGACTTAAGTGTTTATTATTTCAGGTTTTCAAATAATTCTCCTGAGGACAATTCAGTCTCCTGAGGACAAATTCAGATATGTCTAATATTTATGCACTTTACTATCACTGGTAAGTGTCTCCAAAAAGTTGCTCACCTCATAACTTTTTATTTTGAACATGTGATGAGCCACCCTCGTTAATTGAAAAATTGAGATATAATTAAAATAGCATTATTTTAAATCTTTAATCGGCCAGGACAAGACACTGAACACATTAGACGATCAAATTCTATTTTTTCAAGGCCCTTTGATTAAGAATTGAAGTGTTTTTAACATGGTCAGACTCCAGACAGCCTTAACATTTTTTTAAAGAGAATGTTAAAAATTGACATAAAAAAAAAAAAAAAAAAAAAAAAAATAAAGAAGTTTAAAAAAATCGGGGAAAGATTTTAGTCATTTCTTGGTGTGAAACAGGAAGCGATAAAAAACAATTAATCCCACTTATGTTAACATACCAAATCTCATTTTTTTTTTTTTTTTTTTTTTTTTTTATTTAAACTAATTTCTCGTCCGTCTCGTGATTTCCTTTTTAAATTATTAACCTCATTATATTCATCGGTATCAATTATTGATGAGTTACATCTGCATTTTATAATTATTTTTAGTTTTTGGTATTAATTGAAATCAATTTTGCAATTTAATGAGTGAAGTATGTGTCAACTAACCTTGGCAGAGATATTAGGCCTCCTCTGAAGAGCCTGAATTCACAGGCCCACCCCTCCCTCCAACCAATATCCAGTGAGTATAGACAATCTGTCTATTTTAACTGACCTGACAATGACAGTCTCGAATCTATGAGATATCCCTTCATTCAAGCCCCGGGATCTGGCGTCAATTAAACCTGCGTGTTTAGGTCGTCTCTGTACTCCAGAGCCCCCTCCGCATTTATAGAAGCAAGTTATATATTCATGAATTGTCACTAAGCTTTCAAAGTCCCCTGGCCACGCCACTACAACCAGAGACAAGACAATGAGATGCTCCTTAAACCCAGCCAAAGTGCTAGAATCTTCTAGAGAAAGTCCGATCTAATAATATGCATACTATTATTATCATATTATTATATTATGCCATATTATTAGTTAATTATATAATAGAGTATAATTATTTCAATAAAAAAACTCAAAAGACACAAAAGTTATGTTATTGTAATCAAATATATGCACATAGAATATCCAACTATTCAATAATTATATCATAACTAACCGTAAACATAAAAAAGAAACGGCAGTTTATCTCAACAAAACAGGCGATATGTAAATACAATGTAAACATGTGAAGAAAAAGACGCGTAAGAAATGATTTCTGATTAAACTTTTGATTTAGATAAAGCGATATTAATGAGTTGACAATGTAGTTTTATCTGAAACATTTACTTTCAGTTGTACAAAACATTAAACAATAATTTACCGTAACGGTTAAGATAATAAACTTGCATTCTTACAAGTCTGGGTCATTAATTTTATCACTTTTATTCTAAGCGATTACCTTGGCTAAAAATACATTTCTTTCTATTAATTTACCATGGGTTTAAAACTATTAGTAGAGGAGGCAGTGAAGATGTACTTTCCAAGTCAGCAAACAGCGATAGAATTATTTGGTATGTTATTCTGAGCTAATTACATACATATTTAGGAATAAAGCAGATAGTAGTACCGTATGATCGAGAAAAAACGGCGTCAGCGATGGCTATGAAATGAAGATCGCTGTCATTTTATATGTAAATTTATATGGGAAATGCCATCGATCGTCATTTCCCAGCCAACTGGACGCCATTTTTTTTTCGATCATACGGTATTTGACAGTATCGACTGACTAGTGATAAAGAAAAACTAGGAACTAGTGGGGTTGCAGTCGGAAGGGTTTGGACTAGAATTAATACACTTTGTTAATGGTCAAGCTTTCGGAATTTATTTATTCCATCCTCAGGACACTGAAATGGAAATGCAGGTTACAGAAAAAAGGTTATAAAAGTCAGGTATAAAGAACTTACTCAACGTGATAAAAAAACCTTCTCAAAAAACTACATTAAAATAGATTAACGAAAACATTGAAGACTCCACAATAAAATCATCACTGATCAGTCAACCAAATTAAGGGCTATTAAACCGCCTGATTATTAATTAAAACATTGGAAGTAATTGTGAGATCTTCGAGCACATTTCAATTGCGTCTCGATTTAAGGCAAGGAGGCGCACAGCAATTGACAAACGATAACTCTGACATCCATCTGTCATTAGTTAAATGTCAAACGTCAAGAAAAATATAAAGTTATCTATGGATGGCAAACGGGGTTGTAGCCTGTCAATTTAATATTGTCTATGTAAAAAACTATGTAGGTGGATGATCATGTGGAATAAATATACAGCTTTCTTTTCGGCGATAGAATTAGTTTTATTAGGAGAGGCCTAAATTATAAGAAAATGCATTTTCTACGAAAACTTGAAGAGATAGGTAAAAAATGGCATAATTCAATTTGATAGACAAATTGCGCATCTGATGTTGTTCTGTACCCTATTTAAATTAAACAAGTTATTGCTGTTCAAATCTGGTAATTATTTAATATAAAATTTCAGACACTCTGTATAAGGTAGTATTTTGTTTATTATTGCAACACAATATTCGATCAATAAACTTAAATAAATAATTAGTATTAAAAACTTTGATACCTTTTGGAGAAATGAAGCCTAAAATTCTACTGCAATTTCATAAAATTGAAAATATTTCAAAACGGTAAGATTTAAGTGTGATAAACTATAAGCAAATTTACCTTTATTTCCACCTGTAGAATCTAAAATTAGAATAATATACAGGGTGTCTAAGTTTAAAAAAGCCATAATTATATTTTTATTTGGGATACTCTGTATCTTGTAAATTTTGGATATTTTAAATTATATTAGGCAAAGTGGCCTTAAAGAATTGAAAGAGGAAAATGTTTGGTAATTATTCTAAAAAGCATGATAGAATTGCGCTACATTAAATTTTAAACAAAAACATGTTTTATTCCTTTTTCTTTGATATACTTGTTTTTTTCCAGTTGACAGTGGCACAGACTTACAGTTAGTTCATTAGCTACATGTTTTTATTTGCCATACGCGAGCATATCAAAAGAAAATATTTATAAACAAAAAGGTTGTATTTTCCATCGCAGTTTGTGGCAAAAAGCTTGAGCTTTTACGAAAAATAACGAACTCCAGCCCCGGCACACAAAGCTTCGTTATTGACATCGACAAACAGCGTACTTGAGTTTCGTTTTCTTTGTAGCCCGTTGCCAGTTAGTATCCATGCTAATGGCGGATTTAGACTACGAGCCAGGCAGAGCCGTTGTGAAAGAGCATATATGTGTGTGTGGTTGCTTGTCGCTACTCGTTATACAAATGAACTTCATGATGGCGACCTTTTCGCTCTAACTGGCTTTCCACAACGTTGGACTAGTATTCGTTTTCTAAATATGCCACGTTGAGATGTTTCCTACCTGGAAGCAGCTCATTAAATAGGTACTTACATTTTTAAAGCATTTTATATTTAAAATAAAGTTTTAGTTTAATAAGAGCTAAATATAATTTATCTTAAAATATTACAATCATATTCCAAGAAAAGATCAGTTTACTTTTGAATTGAAATGACAGAGAACTGTCACTTTCGTACATACTTTTATTCGATAGATACGTACAAAAAATATAAGAAAAATGTATTTTTTCAAATCATAAATTTGAAATGTTTTTGTGCCAAAAGTTCAACAAAAACTGTTTTGTCATTATTTTTCGAAGAAAATTTTATGATTAATTAAAAAAGTTCCTAAATTTATTTCATTTAAGTCAAATCTACTCAACATATTTAATTTTGTCAATAATGACATATTGACTATTTCCATTCTCTATTTCCACCTTTTTAGCAATTTTTTTTAAAGCGATTTTTAGCAAGACACATTTTACGTAAAAAATCACGGAAATGTATTTTTTTACTCGGTATTTTTATACGGGCAATGGACGCAAAATTACTCTTCAAAAACAGTTAATACACATGTAGGTGGTGTGCCCTACAAATAGGGAGCTCATATTGACATCAAAATCAAATTTCGTGTTAAAAACTTCCAGACGCCAATTTTCTTCCAAATATTGACGTTACTTCAGTAATTATTAAAAATCGAAATAAGGACATTTTAGGACATACATCACTATACGAACTTTTTACTTATTATATATAAGTTTTCCGAATACAGTTCGGACCACCTTGTATGTCTGTCATGTCGTATCTGTTCTTTTAACCGGTCTTATTGGTTTATTTGAAAAATGACTTGAATGAAGATTATATTTCAACACGATTGGAGCGACGGAACAATGAACGACGAACGGACGCAGATGCGTATGAATTCGACTTAAGATTTTTGATAGTTGTCAAACTCTTGCCAAAGTACAGGTTATAAGTTACAATTTGTGTCAAATTAGGCATTCCAGACTAAAGATTGAATAACCCGATTAGATTTTTTCAGTCTTACAGTTTTTTTTTTCATAATATTTTGAAGTAATAATTTGTCACTAAAATTTTAAATATATTACTTCCTGCTTCAATGGTACTACAACTTCTATTTCTTTGTAAAATAAAATAAACTACTTTTGAAATTAAAATTACAGACATATCTACCACTGTCAAGTATATTGTCGTTGGACAGACTATATACGTCGAAACACCGGTTCCCGATTGATCACAGAAATTAAGCGACGTTAGATGATACGAGTCAGGGGTGGATGGGCCATACGGGAAAACAGGAAAATCCCCGGTGGGCCAGTGGAAAGATGGGCAAAAAATTAAATGGTTAATCTTCTAACTAAAGTGACGTAAGATCCTTAGTGTCCATAACATAAATCCATAACGAACTAATTAATTTGCATCAGTATAATCGTCAGTTGCTTTTAAACATAAACACCAATTTGTAAAATAACTATTGTAAAATGTCTTTCTCTGGGACACTTATAATTTTAATAATCATCTGTTGTTTGTTCGGTTTGAAAATTTTTATTGTACAAGGTGAGTCTATAAGTGCAAATATTTTCAGGGCTAGATCTCACAAAATAAACATAATATACTATTCTCTTTATCGAGTTTCAAATAAGTCCAATCGAGTTATTAAAGTTTGGAAATTTAAAAAATAGATTTATTTTTAAAAAATTGAGCCACCTCAATTTTTCTGTATTTGCATCTCTTTTAGTGCCGTAATATCAGAGATTAAGAAAATATACCTACCGTGGGAAAATTTGCGGTGAACAGGAAGTTCTAAAAAGTTTTCTAAAATATACAGGAAAATTTAAAAGAAAATGCTCGAAAAATTTAAAAGAAAAAAACTCATAGGCGTGTTCCTGGGGTCGAAATATACCACATCTGAAAATATTTGCTCTTATGTAAGACTCACCCTGTATAGTTTTACCCACTATTCTTTTATTAATAACTAATAAAAATATGACTGACTGGCAGCAAAAAAAAAAGAATGAATAGCATTAGGTAAATTTAAATAGTCTGGATCTAAATGTATACTAAGAATATGGTAGCGTAAATTGACAACTATATACTCAACCACAACTATAACTCCGACAATATGATCCAAAACAGTTCCTCTCGGAACTACCTGACAAAGGACTTGGGTAATACCCTCCGGATCTTACAACTGAATATAGAGGGCGTAAGCAGACCAAAAAGTGACTGTCTTACTAAGATACTGACAGAAAATAAGGTGGATGTTGTTTTATTGCAGGAAACGCACTGCTCGGATCAATCTCAGCTCAACACTAGATGCAAAATCCCAGGATTTACACTGGCTGCTGCTACATATCACCCGAAATATGGCACTGCAACATACATTAAAAATGACATTACAACTGTAACACATATTAGAACCCAATCGGACAACAACATCTATGTCATCAGGTTGAAAGTCGCCGATACTGAAATTATAAATGTCTATAAGCCTCCAGCACAACCATGGATAAATGACTATATACACAATATCGAACATCCGGGATTAGTTATAGGCGACTTTAACAGCCAAAATACAAAATGGGGCGATAGAGCTACAAATGATGATGGGGCCAGAGTTTCTGATTGGGCTGAAACAGAAAACCTTTTCTTACTTTTTGACGCCAAGGATAAAGGAACCTTTCACTCGGCCAGATGGGCACAAGATTACAACCCTGATCTTTGTTTTACTACTCTCGACAGCAAAGGACTGCCGCTACATAGTAGTAGGGAAGTACTGAGCGGATTTCCTAGGAGTCAACACAGACCGGTCCTGATAAATATTGGCCTCCAAATCCCCATAGTGAGATCCATACCAAAACCGCGATGGTACTTTCAAAAAGCCAATTTGGAGGAGTTTTCCGAAGAATTGGATTTTAATATCCAATGGATCCCTCCGGAGCCAGCCTCCTATGAGCGTTTTGTTGGACTTATCCACTCTATTGCCAAAAAGCATGTCCCAAGAGGCTTTAGGAAGGATTATATCCCTGGATGGAGCCCAAGATGCCAAGAACTATATGACGACTTTCAGTCGACACAGGATTCTGACGTGGCAGACGAACTGATCTTGGCCTTGGATTCGGCCAGAAAGAGAAATGGTGCACCTTAACAAAAAATATGAATTTTCAACATTCGAGTAAAAAAGCTTGGAATCTGTTAAGAAAATTAGGAAGTAGCATACCAACCAACAACATCGAGTCGAAAATAAACCCTAACAAAATAGGAGCCAGAATTGTCAACCTAACGAGAACACCGAAAGATAACGATAAACAAAAATCCAGGGAACATCCAAAATGCTACAAGCGCAGCCATCCGAACTTTCCAGAGAGATCTGATCTGAAGAAATGCTCTTAGCCATACGTGATATAAAACTGGGCAAAGCAGCTGGTTTTGATGGCATTTACCCCGAGTTCCTTAAGTATGCTGGCCCCTAATGTTGTGCAGTGGGCTGGCCGAACTGTTCAACGAAATAATAAAACAAGCAGGCTCCCGAAGCTATTTAAAAGGACAAAGGTAGTAGCCATTTTAAAGCCATCTAAATCTGGACACAACGCTGAGGATTACAGGCCCATTGCACTCATGAGTGTTTGCTACAAATTGCTGGAGAGACTTCTGTATAATAGACTGGCACCAACTATCTTAGAACAGATTCCTATAGAACAGGCCGGTTTCAGACCAAACCGAAGTTGCAGCGACCAAGTTCTAGCGCTAACAACTCATATAGAGAGGGGATTTCAAGAGAAGAAGAAGTCTGTGGCTGTGTTCATCGATCTAACATCGGCGTACGATACGGTATGGCGAA
Source organism: Sitophilus oryzae (assembly GCF_002938485.1). NCBI lineage: Eukaryota > Metazoa > Arthropoda > Insecta > Coleoptera > Curculionidae > Sitophilus > Sitophilus oryzae. The sequence goes on along the minus strand of NW_022147395.1, from coordinate 37,723 downwards.
AAGGAATGGTCCTAAAATTCATAAGGGTGATACCATGTAAGCTAATTGCACAACTATTAAATAGCATGCTGTCTAGCCGGAAGTTCCAAGTTCACCTAAATGGAAATGTAAGCAAGCTATATAATTTAAATGACGGATTAACACAAGGATCAGTGCTGGCCCCGCTCCTTTTCAATTTATACATTTCTGACCTACCGGAAACGAGAGCACGAAAGTTTATTTACGCCGATGACATAGCCCTAGTGACCCAATCGAATGATTTTAACAGTTCGGAGGCAGTGCTCACTAGTGATTTGCAAATGCTAGAAACGTTTCTACATACATGGAGGCTCAAGATCAACGTAAATAAAACAGAATCTACTACGTTCCATCTAAGCAATAAATATGCGAACTACAGGCCGCAGATTGAATTCAGAAATCATGTACTGCAATACAACCATCTCCCAAAATATCTTGGCGTGACATTGGATCGCTCCCTAACATATAAACAACATCTAACTAAAATAGCCTCCAAGTTGAAAACTAGAAACAACGTACTTCACAAACTATCTGGAACAAGTTGGGGAGCAAACGCACCAGTCCTAAAAACTACAGCGCTTTCACTCGTGTACTCAGTCGCTGAGTACTGCTGTCCTGTGTGGGCCAATAGTGCTCACACAAATATTATTGACACACAGCTCAACGAAGCTATGAGGACTATATCAGGCACAATGAAGTCCACACCGACACAATGGTTGCCTGTTCTGTCAAATATTGAGCCCCCGGAAATACGTCGCCAAGCAGCACTAAAAAAAGAATGGGAAAAATGTTCTGCAGATCCTGACTTACCTTTACACCAAGATTGCCTAGATAACCAAAGGCAAAGGCTAAAGTCTAGGAGAGCTTCTTGGAAACTGGGCGAAAGACTAATCCGTGAAGATTTTCTACCTCAAACAGCCTGGCAGAATGAATGGTATACGTCAAACCCCGACTCGGCAAATTTAATTATCGATCCGTGACACAAGCCCCCGGGTTTCAACCTCCCCAGAAGAACATGGACGACCCTTAACCGTATACATACTGGTCACAGAAGATGCCAGTATATGAAGCACAAGTGGGGAATATCAGACGATGCTAGCTGTGATTGCGGGCACCAACAACAAACAACATTTCATATTGTCACAGAATGCCCCTTGCGAAAATTTCCGGGAACAATGTCTGACATACATGAAGCTTCCAAGGAGGCAGTTGACTGGATGAAGGCACTAGACATCCACCTTTAACCCACCACAGTCACTTCATCAAATTTTATTTTATTTCGTAATTTTTATATGTACATATTTTTTATTTTTACATTGTATTGTTCTTGTTTGGACTTCATGTTTGATGACAACACGTGTGTGTGTGTGTGTGTGTGGTTGTGTGTATGTTTTGTTATTGTTTATATTGTGAATAGTATCCTTTGCTGCCATACGAAATATATATATTGACAACTGGGAGCCTCGGTGCAATATTTTTCGAGCTCCCCTTTGTAAAAAGATAGACGAATTTGACGCGAACTCTGCGGTTGACGGAGATATACATACATATCTATGCTTAGCTTGAATTGGGGACGGACTAAAAGCTGAGCCTTTATTAAATAAAGTATGAGAACTAAAAGCCAAGTGTAAATTGTTGTTAAATTAATTTGCTAAAAATTACTGAGACAGCAGAGACGAGTTAAATAAGGTTTAAATTAGATTAGATAATAAAATATTAATATCTCGAAAATCCAAATATTCTTATTATGGACTGTAACATAGCATTATATCAGAACACATATAGGTACCTATATGTGTTCATAAAGTTTTTGCAATATATTTTTTTCATAGTCCGATTCACCTCGTCTCGCTAAATGAATCGCCAACGGTTGCACTATAAAATGTTTATCGTATCAGAGAACAAAACAAACAAAATTTGCAGTGGATATCCACTGCCTATGTATTGCCTAGGTTTTTTTCGTTTGATTAAAAAAATGCATTATCATACAAGATGCCAAATGTAGAAAAGTATAGAGGAAAAGTTTCGTGATAAGAACTATATAATAACCTAAAAAATGCTGCAGTTTTAATGGCGACCGCGGTTCATTCAGTTAAAAAAACGTGTACAAAGAGGTAAGCAGGCTGCTGCTGTAGCAGAAAAGAGAGAATTTCTTTCTACAACGTGTATATATGTTCGGGTATATGTATACTCGAAAAACTAAAAGTAATGTATTTCACAGAGGATTGGGTCAGCTGAACTGAATGAATCAGGAAGTCTTAAAGTTTCTCAAAATCGTAACTCAAAATCGTAGCCTATTCAAGATCAAATTACCGTTATCGATAATAGAAATAAAACCCTGTAAAACTGGGCCAAGGAGTAGAACCCTGTAAAACCATTTTGTAGTAAAAATTCAAATGTCGGACCCAATATTGGTCTTTACGAAAATTTTGTTCAAGACAATTTAATTAAAAAAAAACCGGAGGCAAAAGAGCTTTTTCGCACGAGCGAAAAACACCCTTACTTATATATTAATAAATAAAATATGTTTCTTCGTTATGGTCATTTTGTTTTTGTGAATTTGGGCCGGTTGCCTGTTTTTCCCAGGCTGGTTTCCACTGCCCCATCCAGCCCTGATACGAGTAGATGGATGGGTGCATGTTTGGAAACAACAACCACAGTTTCAACAACTTTCTTTCTTGAAAGTAATTATTCTTTTTAGTCATTATATAATTAATTTTATTTGTTGTTTATTGGGTGTTATGGCTAGGATGAATTAAAACAAAAATCTTTTGTTTTTATTCATACACGACGTTTCGCATTTAAGATAATGGTACTTCAGGAATAGTATTTGTAATATATTGTATGTATATAGGAAAGACAAAAAAATATTCCTGAAGAAGCATTATATTAAATGCGAAACGTCGTGTATCAAATGTAAAAACAAAAGATTTTTGTTTTAATTGATCCAAGCCACAACACCCAAGAAACAACAAATAAAACTTATTACTTTCTTTATTAATATAGTCAACGAACCTGGATTGAATGATATTCTCCCAAAACGATTTCAGCAATCCCAACACCATAAAATTTTAAGTACATACAATTAAATAAAATGTAGAGAATAAATATAAAATGAGTTATTTCTCAGAATGATAGATTACAATCTTTATCCTATAAGGAATGGAGTGTAACATAATAAGATACGAGTGTACAATTTCGATCACCCGATATTGCATTACATTTAATTAAGATGTATATCAAATTAGTTACGATGAAATTGCAAATTTTGTTTGTTTTGTTCTCTGATACGATAAACATTGTATAGTGCAACCGTTGGCGATTCATTAGCGAGACGAGGTGAATCGGACTATGAAAAAAATATATTGCAAAAACTTTATGAAAATGAAACGTAATGCAGGATGTGTGTTGACAGTATAATCGTATCAATTTTTTGTTCGGAGCATAAATTGCAAATTTTTATTATATTGAAAATGTGTGTTGTTCCTACAATGGTTCTTCATTTCTCTTACAAAAAATTTGAACAATGTATAAAAAGTTCAGTAATTTATTATAAGAGGTTAATGACTTAATCCAAATGGTATAAGTTAATAGTTTCGTTCCAACGACGCGACGGAGAGAACCGTATTCGGTACGCTAATGCTTCTGCGCAGTGGGGAAAAAGCGTTCCAATCACGGGAGAATCGTTAGAATATCGTTTAGTAAACGATAACTTTTGCGTTCCAACGAGAGTTGTCACCGTTAGTGAATCGATTCCGGGACCATAATTTCGATACCAGACTGAAAGCAAGAATCATAGGGACTGACCTGCGCATTAATAGTGTGTCAGCAGATTATTGCTTTTTTCTGGACTTTAAATTCCTTTAGCCATTTCTCTTTTTAATTTTGAAAGTTTATTTATCTGTTGTTTTGACGACGTTTTGAAGCTTAAAGTTTTATTTGATATTTATCGTGGATTTATTTTAAATATTTCTCAATTTTTGAACTATGATGAATGACGAAGGGGACAGTAATATCGAGTCTTTGTTGGATACCAGCGAAAATGATTTGAACGAATGATTCGAACGTACAAATATAAATAAATCTCCCTCCCAATTTATTAATTATTGTCTTATAGTGTATAATTCAAGCACGTAAATACCATACGATCGAGAAAAATGGCGTCCAGTTAGCTTGGAAATGATGATCAATGCCATTCTCTATATAATTTTACATATAAAAAATAACAGCGATCTTCATTTCATAGCCATATCCCTAACGGCGTTTTTTTTCGATTATACGGTATATTACTCATTTTGAATCCCATAGATAATAAAAATCGCATAAAAAAATCTATCTAACCCTTATTAGATCTAACCAATAACAATAACAAAAAATAAGGTTATGAATTGGATTCCAGCGTAAGGCGCCACAGCGGTCAAGGCGAATTCTAAAAACGATTCCCAAACCGTTCCAACAACGTTTAATTTTGGTATCGTAACAGAACTGTCCAAATCGACACATGCGCACAAATTGGATCCTAGGTATACCAATAATCGTTCTAGAACGGTCCTAATTTCTGCGTTGGAACAAAGCTAATAATTTAATCACGGTACTACAAATATCCAATAGCCCATTTTTTGTAAAGGTAAATATAATTTGTAGTATATTTTATAATTCTTTATATGGCACAAGCTTGATAGTTTTGTAAAAAAGTCTATGTATGACTACTATGGTACAACTTGGTATGCGCTAATTTTAGTTTTAAACCCCATATTTGAATCGCTATATGCTGCAGAAACAACACATGTCCAAAAAATCGATTGTACAAGAAATGAAAAAAAAATACTTTTAAATCTATTCCAGGCAAGATCATTTTGGAAAGATTTAATTAGTGTCAATACTATTCTTTAAAAAAACGAAGTGTTTCGTAGGATTTTAAAGAGAAAAATGGCATTACTTTTGTGTAGATGTTACCCCTTATAAGGGCAAATTTCGAACTTGAAAATTTAACACTCATTTCTATTGGCCGAATTTCCCATGATATTTGTTCCTTAAGTACTATCATTCCCGGATGTAGAATGGTATGGGAGGGAGGTTAATCACCGCGACATTATAGATCTATCAATCGCGCCAAAGTTCATGGCACGAATGGTTCTCGTCTAGGTGCAGGCGTTCTGATGTTTCCCACTTTACCCCATAGAATCTGCTTTCGCCGTTGTTTCTGAGCTTCAATCTACGGAGATGTTCGTTGAGAAGACCGTGTACTGTTAAAAAACCCGTGACTCCGAAGATTGTTCTTTCTTTGATTTTTCTCGAACTTAAGTTCTGAGAAATTTCTTCGAGTGTCTTAGACCGTTGGAAAATTTCCATTTTAGGTTACGGACGGAGGCTTCTGGTTGGTACCCACATAAGTTGGTACCTACTTAAGCAGAACGGTTCTGGTCCAGTTAGAGGCAGTATTCGCTCCTTTTCTAGCTAGATAGTTTCCTTTTTCATTGCCTTCTATCCCTTGATGGGCTGGCACTCAGAGATAGAGGACTTTATTATCTTTGCCTAATTTGTTAAGCTTCTCTATATATTCTTTGACCAACTTCAAATTTATGGTTACTGAATTGACCACTTTTAATGCTGCAGGAGTATTTAGTTTTGGCTTTGGTTTTGGAAGCATCAGTATACCACATTATGGTATGGTCTTTTACCTGCTGAGCAAACATTTCTGTCTTCCGTCATTGGCGGATCCCGCGTTACCCTTTATTATTGAACCATTCTGTACATTGTACATGCAGCATTTTCTTTGCAACATACTTTATATTAGCCGTTTTCGATCCATTTAATCGAGAACATTGAACCGGAAAACTCGAAAGAAAAAGAAACAATTTTCAACGCTTCCGAAAAAATCGCTCCCGATGATATACGAGCGGATTGCAACATACAGAAATGACGTCCGTTTTAATTTTCTGCCAGTTTTGGCGCCGATTTGTGCCGTTAACTTGATGAATTCGCGGTGGTTGCGCCGCGAGTAAGAGCCAACTCTCGCCAAACCGATTTCGTACGCGATTTACTTCTAATTGAATCCGTAGAAACTGTTTTGAATTACAAATTTTATGAATGATTTCGCCTTTAATCGATGCTTTTGAAAATGGTGTTTCGTAACTGGGAGAGATGGTGGATGTAGATGTTAGATTGAATCGTTTGGGGCTAGTAGCCTCTCCTCACTTCGATCTGCTTAGATTTTTTGGAAAAGTATCTGAGCAATAGTTAAATAGGGTATTAATAGTTAATAGGGTTAAACAACAGTTTAACCCTAAAGTTCAAATTAAGCTTATAATTATTTTGAGACTTCTCTCTATACTGGACAGTAAATTGATGGTTTCAAACAGAATTCTGTTTACACTACGGAGTATATACAAAAACTGTCATTTCCATTCAGACACAGATTTTTTCCAGATGATATTTAAGCTGTTAATGTCCAATTAGGAAGCTAATTAGAAACCTTATATAGTTTCTGTATAATTCAGGAGTTTAAGAGCATTTTACGTCAAAGGTTTTTTTTTCTGCGCCAAAGGTTCTACTTTCAAACCTCAGCACAAAGACAATTTTAGCTGTGTTATATACCTATTTTTAATTGGGAAACACTAATGAGTGATGGTGTGAATATTCAAATACTTTCAGAGGACATTAGATCTAAAGAATTTTTCGATCTAAACAACCACTTGGACATTTTCTCTCAGGATTTTTTTTTGCTTAAATTTTGGGAAAAGTTCCAGTGGGATTCTTACTGTTCTTTTTTTCTTGTAAATTTAATCTACTGCCTAATGTTATCATATTATTTAGATATTAGGTTTTTTAAATAAATATTAAAACAAAATTCAAAAATTCAAAAAAAAAATCGCGAAAAAATCCTCATACGTGTTTCTGCATCGGGTCGAAATATACTACACCTAAAATATTTGCACTTATTTACCCGCATAACTCGCCCTGCATAATGTAAATAAATAGATTGAATTATAATCTCAATAAATAGATTGAAGTAGGTTAGGGTTTCCGGAACCGGAGCTGTTTTTCGGAACCGGGAATTTCGGTACCGCGCCTCTTAGGAACCGGGATTTCCCGATTTTTTCGGTACTTTCGCTACTGACTAATTTTTGCTCAATGGTGGTGCAGTTCATCAATCAGAAAGCAAAAGATGGCGTTTCAAAGTAAAATGGATTAAAAATGGAGATTTTAAATGAAAATAATATCAAATTATTAAGTAATCAGCCATGAAAAAATTAAGATGAACACAAGTAAAGAAAAAAGTACAGGTAACTTAAATTTCACATCAAACAACATAAACCAACTTAAATGAATTTGTGACAAAAGCTCTAAAATATTGAATTAAAAATGCAAATATCTATTAAAACATAACATAATACATATTATAGGAATTTCAAAACAGAAAAGAAGCAAGAAGAATTAGCATCATTACTTACTTAGAAGAGTTTGATTTCGACCGCTAGAAAGTTTTTTTCAAGGACTTTCTCACGTTACAAAAAAAATTAATTATTGTTACCGAAGTACGGTTCTGCCATTGCCAAAAAGATCTGAACCCTAATTGGTAGTATTAATTAGAGTTTCCGGAACCGTACTAAAATATGTTCGTTCAGTGATTGTGGAGTTCGTCAATTAGCAAGCAATGGATTATTCTCAAAAGTAAAACCAATCAAAAATTGAGTTTCAAATGAAAATAATATCAATTTATTAAGTCATGAGAAAATAAACATGAAGGCAAATAATGAACACAAGCGAAAAAAAAAGATAACACATAGGTAGCTTAAAAATTACATCAAACAACATCAACCAACCCCGAAACCAACTTAACTAAATTTGAAAATAGAAACTTAACATTTTCAATTAGAGATGCAAATGCCTATAAAAACACAACACAAAAAAATATAACTAATGTATTTAGCAATATTATACTAAATAATAAAATAACATATTTAAACTTCAAAAATTTACTAATGATCATTATAGAAACTTCAAAATAACTTCAGAAGTAAGAACAGTAAGTGATAGCATCACTACTTATTTTTTAGAAGAATTCGATTTCGACCGCTAGAACGTATCAAAGTCTTTCGCGAAGAAAATATTTTTTTAATTGTTATTACCGAGTCCCGAAAGTACTGAAAGAACTAGGAATTAATAATTTCGAGTCCCGGTTCTTTGATGTTTCAAAAGAACTGAGAATTCCCCGTAGTTTCAGTATCTGGATTTCCCGGTTCTGAACCCTATATTAGGTACTTGTTAGAATGTAAGCTAAATAAATACATTAATAGTGATAGTTAATTAGCGGTTACGAAGAACGTTAATAAGAATAATGAAATCTGATAAAAAAAGTTCTAGATAAAGTAATATTTTACTTTCGTACACCTATATGCAATTACCTCGGTTGTAAAACTGCAAAGACCGTGATACTATTTCAAAACTCCCATGACGTTATAACTCAGAATTATTATAGAACTCGCATCGCCAAACGGACCGTTTCGTCAAAAGTACGTCATAACGTATATATCTCGAGTGCACTAGCTATTATTTTATATGCGATAAAAAGGAGAATATTTTATCCGTATAAACTTATAAGACGACAAAACGTAGGAATTCATATATGGTATGCACGCCGGAGGAGACTATATCTTCGAAAAATTCCAATTTTCCTAGCAATAAACACGGCCGCACATTTCCCATTTCCCCGGGAAATTCTGCTCCTTGTCGAGCGAGAGAGCGACGCACTAGCTGGGAGAGAAATTTAAATATCTGCCCGTTTATGTGTTCATATCCGTTTTCGTTGCCGTTCATTTATTGTGGTTACGAGCACGGCGGAGAGCGAATTCTACCAAATCGGCTCAATTTCGTCACGGAAGGTCTCGGAGAAGGCTTATTCGAACACTTTCCTTGTGTTTCTGGATTAGTACAATTTCGTTCAAGACGGGTTTTAAAAAAAAACAGAACGACTCATGTTCGAGGTATGTTTGTTTAGCTAAGTTAAGGCTGATATTTTTAACAATGTCTAACGAGCTGTCTTAATAAATAACGCAAAATTAGTTCAGTCATTGGGGATTTTTGCTTGGAAAAAAGTCCGAAAGTTTTGCAACTTTGCAGGTTTATAGGTTTTGGGGTCCCTAACTAAAATCCATAAAATGCACATTTCCAGACTTGCCGCCGGCGCCGCCATCTTGCCAAGATGGCGCCCAAAATCGGTTTGGTTTGGTTTGGTTGGCGTTTTTCGCGAAAATTTGAGGAGAGCAAAATCCACAAATTCCACAAAATCCCTGGAAATTTTACAATTTTGCGTAAAATATGATATATTATGTATAGTCGATTTTCCGAAATCAAATGTCGATTAGGGTTCACTAAAACTAGTTTTAGTTCAGTTTCTTCAATTTTGTCATAAAACAGTGGCGTATCATTAATTCGCTCATTAATTTATGAATAATTAATTTTAATTATTGAAAATGTGTACTTATTTCCACACCACCCAAGAGGTAAAGTATATGGCGTGTTTATTTTAACGTGGTCTCCCTGGAGACATAGTCCACTGATAAATTAAAAACTTTAACTTATCTGCAATAAGATCGACGGATCTGGCTCATTGATGTCAAAGTCGTTCGTGTCTGCTGTGCTAGGCTTATCAGGGTGGTCTCTCAATACATCCAACTCTTCATCTTCAGCCGCCAGAGAGATATCTACAGGCAAGTCCAACTCCTCTTTATCGCATTCGTCGAGTGACACTTCAGTGACGTTGTCACAGGATTTCCCATTGCAGTATGCACAAATCATTGAACATTTTAATCCTGCTTTTCTGCATCTGCAAGCTTTACCATAGTTGTTGGCTTTGCATTTACAGGATAAAAATGCCAACAGGGATTTTGGAGCTGGATCTTTTAACGTTGTGACTGGAGTAATGCCTGTTTTTGTTTTCTTCCAACCCCATTCTTCGGCATCTTTGGTACAACCAGACCAATGCTGATCCTGGTGGTAAGTTCACAATGAATGCTGTCCAGCACGACAATTAATTATTCTATAAATTAATGAGCGAATTAATGATACGCCATTGTTTTATGACAAAATTGAAGAAACTAAACTAAACTAGTTTTAGTGAACCCTAATCGACATTTGATTTCGGAAAATCGACTATACATAATATATTATATTTTACGCAAAATTGTAAAATTTCCAGAGATTTTGTGCCTAAACGGTTGACTTTCGCGAAAATTTTCATAAAATCTTTTTTATAGGAAATTTTATTCTCTTTAATTTTGCTCTCCTCAAATTTTCGCAAACAATGCATAGTTTTCGAGATATTCACAGAATACCGATTTTGGGCGCCATCTTGGCCAGATGGCGGCGCCGGCGGCAAGTCTGCAAATGTGCATTTTATGGATTTTAGTTAGGGACCCCAAAACCTTTAGACCTGCAAAATTGCAAAACTTCCGGACTTTTTTCCAAGCAAGCCCCTTTTTTGATCCCCAATGACTGAACTAAATATAAAAAAAAAAATATTATGTATTGAGCTGAATATGAAATTATGTAACTATTTCTTTAAAAACAAATGAACAGCTAAGTAAGTTGCAATCAACAGAAACAAAAACGAAGTAAATGAGATTTGAATGAATTTCATCAATCAATCATTGCAAATAAACTCTTCTAAAAATTTCTAGACCAAAAATAAAAGAAAAATATGGCTGAAGGTAACAATACGATTGGCAAACACATAGAATTTAGAATTAGAATGAGTGGGAGGGGGACTAATCACTGCGACCTTACAGGTCTACAGTCCCCCTGCTCCTATTTAGGTTATGTTAGGTTAGGTGTATCATACAGTCCCAGGGCTTTGACAAAAAAAGCCAGTATCTGAAACGGTTTTACAGAGGGTAATTCATCTTTAATATCAGTCGTACCAAAGTTCATGGCACGAATGGATGTCGTCTCGGCACACTAGTGATAAGGTGTTCTGTGTTTCCCCATTTTCCCTACAGAATCTGCATTCGCGGTTTCTTCTAGTTTCAATCTACTGAGGTATTCATTGAGGAGACAGTGTCCTGTTAAAAACCTTGTGACAATCCCAAGATTGTTCTTAATAAATCCAGGAAGATTTTTCATGATCGTAAGCCTTCGGAAACTTCTTCGAGTATCTAAGACAAAGGAGGTTGTTCCAAGTTGCGGATGGACTCTTCCAAGTTCTTGATTTCCGCTTTAGTTGGTTACCACTTAAGAAGCAGAATTGTTCTGGTCCAGTTAGTGGAGTATTCGCTCGTTCCCTAGCTAGAATGTTTGATCGTTAGACAATGAAACAGGTGTCTGGGAGTTTTTGACATGAGAAATTTGATTTTGGTATCAATATGACTTTTACTAGTAGAGGGCGCCACCTACATGTGTTTTAACTGTTTTGAAGCGTAATAACTTTTTGTCCAGACACCAATTTTCATCCAAATATAACTTCAGAAATTATTTGGAAAAAATCGAAATAAAAATGAAACTTCTACACTGTAAAAAATCAGCCTGAGTGAACACATATTTCTCAGGGAGTGAATTTTTTGAGTGAAATAATTGAGTACATTTTTATCTAAAATAGAGTAAATTCATCATTTTACTCAAATATGATCTCTATTTAATCAATAGCTATTGAATAAGCTCATGTTCGAGTTATAACCCCTATCTCTGAGTAATGGAATAGAAAAATTCACTTAAAAACTCATGTTATAAGTTTTACACAATAAAAATTTGAGTGAAATCACCCAGTTTAGAGTATTTTCGCTCATTACTAATCATATGTCATACGCGCTTCTTCGATACCGAATAAGCTATTCCCCTGTTCCTCGTTCCTCAGTTTTTAATTATCTGTTCGAGTCGTAGGTTGTCTTGTTCCTTCGAAGGTGCCCAGGTTACAAGTCCATAGTGTATGTGTGTGTGATGTAAAGTGTGACAGTGGCCGCGTGGCGTGGTGAAGCGAATACGAACTAATAACTCCTAAATATGTTTATGTTAAGAACATTTTTTTCACATCGCAGAAATCCGCCTAACATATTCAAATTCGACTGCGTCTACTGATTGCCGCAATGCTCGGATGTTTCCTGGACTAATTAGCGTAGCGAAAATCTAGGTACTTTCCCCCAATCTGGAACTGGGAACTAGAACATTTGGCAGAATAACATTTTTTTTTAATTTTCAGGAGGAAAAGTATCTGAATTTTCCGGAGGATTTTCGTTATTAAAAGTTAGTTTAGAAATTAGAAATATTCGAGAATGTTGGTAGCCGAGCTGACGAATGCTCTTAATAAAGCGGGTTTTTGCGATGTGATGCAACTTTTCTAGATATCTAGCTTAAAAAGTTCCTGTATTTTCAAAAAGAGTTGAAAACTTTTAAAATGTTTTTGATATTATAATAATAGTGTTATATTTGGTTTTATTTGTTTTTTGTCAAATAAATATGACAAATAAAAATATTTTTGAAGTTTTTTTTTTGTTTTAAAATTTGTTTGGTTTGTTAAAATGAAATATTTCTAATGATTTTTTGTGTTATAAGTTAACTTGTTATTTTATTACAAGTGACCAGATGCCTCCCAAAAGTGAATTTTAGGAAATGGACATGTTCGAGACCATGTCCTAAACTGAAACTTACCTTTGAAAGGCACCTGCCCACCTGTTATAAAATAAAAAATAAAAAAAAAAAAAAAAAAAATAATTTAGAATATATTTTTCAATACTGAGTGAAATTAATACTCAGATATGAGTACTAATCGAGTTAAGTGTAACACAAATTTGAGTAAAAGTCACTCAATAAAAGGTGTCTTGAACTCAACACTTAGTGAGTTCACTCATTTTAAAGTGAATAAATCATCAAAATCGATCAAAATCCTACTCAAGGTAAACAATAATGAGTAAAAAGGAGTCTTTCGTCTAATCTCGATTGAGTGAAACACTCAGTGCTTTTCACTCTGAGAATTGAAGATTCACTCGGTTCTGCAGAGTGGAAATTTCACTCAATCGGGTGTGGACAGAAATTGAGAAAGTATTGAGTGAAATCTGAGAGAAATTTCACTCATTTTTTTACAGTGTGTACACCTTGTATTTCCGAAACTAAACATTTAGGACATACATTGCATGAACTTTACTTATTTTTATCTGCAGAATATGCTGCCAAAATTTCAGATAGTTCGGACTACCTCATATATAAAACATTGTATATCAATAAAATGCAAATACGTTGCCAAAATTAACAGTTAAACTGTTAATTTTCGCAATATAATTACCATCCTCATTATGTAAAACGAAAATATCTTAGAGGCGTCTGATATTACAGTTTTGTAGACTCTATGGGTTTTCTGTCGTATTGCTGGTTTCAAATTCTCATTATATTGAGCTTCCTCCACGTATCCCTTCTTATCTCATTGTGCAAGTTACCTGGTAATCATATGTCGATTTCTTCTTGTACATTTTTACGTGTTGGTATTTTCTGCTTTCGACTTACAAGCTGCTTTGAGTATTGTTTGAATTTTTTCGTAACTAATCAAAACCAACTAGCATTATTTTCGAAGCGAACAATTTTGTCACAACAAACTAGACTAGAAATAATCTGATTCACCGCTAGCGTGAAGATAGAACTTTGTTTGTCTATGTTCAGCGACAACTTATTTGTCTGACAAAGTTCTTGCAATATCTTCAAACTATTTACAATTTCTATTTTACAAGTTTTCCTTACAACTGCCCAAAGTAGGGTGACATTTGAATTCATTAAACTATTTCAATACTGTAATTCATTTTACGCGGTTTGGAAACATTTCATTTGCATTCAATTATGAAATAACAATAATTACAAACCTGTATCAATCAAAATTTGATAATTACACAAACTGGTTTGCGCACCTAGTTGCTCAAGCATCTGTACCTGTCTCTTTGCAGCATTCAAAATTATTGTCAGATGCACGTTGGTGAAACATCTGGACCATTAATATTCGAATTAAGAACATAAACATTATTTAAGACGGGAGTTTTACAAATCTAAGATTTAAAAAATAATAAAAAAAAAAAAAATTTTAATAAAATAACGCCAAAATTATAACGAAAGAAGCGATAGCCTCTAAAGAAAATAAAAAGTCTTTTTAATACAATCCTAATAAAATAAATGTATTGCTCGTAAATGCAGATGTTAGTATTGTATGGCAATCGCCTCTTTGATTTTAAAGACATGTATAAATAACCTTAACATACTAAAAAATTAAAAAAAAAAAAAAAAAAAAAAAAAAAAAAATAATTATTTTTATCAGGTAGTATTTGTTAATTTTTGAAGTTTAACTAGATGTAATCATCATTTAACAGAACGTCAACGTTTTTTTTTTTTTTTTTTTTTATTAAAAAACTAAAAGTGTTCTCGAATAGTTGAATTTCATCTTTAAAATACTTTCCTTATTCTTTGTATTTTGCTCCCGACGAAAGGAAAGATAAACTTTCTGAAACGTTAAGCATTTTTTGTTCGTTAAATAGGGTGTATATCTGCTAACTTCTGACAATAAGTAGTTTCCGTTTTGGATTAACATAGAAGTCTTTAAAAAACTTCTTTATTTTATTTTGTAGATTTTTTTTTTTTTATTTATAGTTTATTTTATGTAGGATTTTTTTGGGAGAGATGAATCCCTTACATTAGTATAGATATTTTTTATTAAAATTTTCTTAAATCTAAGAAAAAACAGACGAAAACGACGTGATATCTACATTTTGAACGTTAAAAACTTTGCAGAACCACAATATCAATATACTGTCTTCCATTTTGACAAGACAATCGACAGATTAACAAAGTAACAATTCAATCACAGTAAAGCTATAACTGATAACTGCCTATGTCTGCGATATGATTATAATTGACTGCCACAAGACTGAAGCTGGATTTATAAACTAGGGAGTTAGCGTTCAGTTGAGGTTCAATATTTCTGCATTCTCGACTATCAGTTTCAGTTTGTAGGATGGTTTGGAATTGTGAAAAATATTTTAAAAAATATTTTATGTTTAAAAATATGGATCTTGTCAAAGTTCAAACACATTAATCCAAGATTATGCAAAATATAAACATTATTCTTCGAAAAATGAACAGATGAAACAAGATGTTTTCCAATGCATCGGCATCGCCTCTCTTTACCGTGCTTCACGTGATCGACAAGCGCTTATTCATTGGCTGTGGCCGAACGTCGCCAGCAGTCGCCAATTGCCGACATAAACATTGACCATCAACTTTTCGCTCACCAGAGGCACACAGAAAATTGCAACTTTTCGACCTTCATTTTATAAATGCCGCGTTCATTTCTTGTTATTTTAACATTGTGAACCTCGCTGAACTTCCAACTGCGGTTGCCAATCCAGCTTCAGTCTTCAGCAGTCAGGTACTAATATACTTAGCGACTGCCAAGAAAATGTATGTAATTCCAACAACCTCGAGTAAAGCGAACTTACCAATGTCACTTTAGAATTAAAATTCTAAAGAATGGTAAACAAAAAAATGTCAGTCCGTTGTTGCACGTTTTCTTTTTTCCTATCAGAACATAACAAACTGTTTTGTTTAATTTTGTAATAAAAATTACAGGGTATGCAATTGAGTAGGTGTAAAAAAGTAAAAGCGGTTTATGGTATTGAATTTGAAAGGGAACATATATATCGAAAGGCGACTTTTAATTTATAGTTCTGTTGTACTTTTTGTGCCAGTTTAACAGTATCATTCAATTTTAATGCAGTCTTTAAGTGATAATAGTCGCTTCGCCGTGAGCTAACTCTGTTTATTTTGTAATAAACTTTACCCGCGACGAAATAGCAAAAGACTAAAGTTTTGAGATTGATACACTACAAATATACCTGTCGATAAAACAAATATACCATACATAATAAAACCTGTCTGGCTGCCTGTAATGCTTGATATCAATAATTACAACATACTAAATTGTTCATGCCTTGCCATGCTGCACTGGACGGAAAGTCTATGTGTTTTAGATCTCTGTCTTTGAAATTACCCTAATGAAAAATTCAAGTCAAATCTAAGTAAATATATGGTCTGTATCCTTATCAAGTTATTGCAGATACTTTTCTATATGAATGTATTCTACAGAGTCGTTATATTAACATTAAAAATGTACGGTTTCATACCCAGGGTGAAAGGATGGACAGCATTTTAAATAAACAGCAATATATTTATACGTCGACTTGACGAGTATGTCACCATAAATCGCTCCGCCCACTCAAATGATAAAATTGGAAAATTTTAATTTTTATTGATGGGACATCAGATTTTTGGAAAACATCGAGAGAATGTTCCTTCTGCGATGCTAGCCTGGGCAGGATACTGTAACGTTGTATTATAGTATGTCATTTTATCTATGTTAGTAAACTTTTTAGAACTCTCTGTTAATTTCGTTTCATTAAAACAAGAATCGTAACCGGCACTACCGGCGATAATTTATTTTAAAAATAACCAAAAAAAATAAAAAATAAAAAAAAATTGGGAATTACTCTTATCATACTTAACATATATACATATAAAAATTTCATCAAAATCGGTCAAATCTAGTGATTCCCACGAGACCAACGAAGCGAGACTTTCATAAAATCTTGTCTCGTCTCGCCGATAAAATAAAAAGTCTCGTATCGAGTCTCGTCTCTGAGCCTCCAGCCTCGTCTCGTCTCGCGTCTCGTATGAGAGTCTCGTGAAAGTATCAAAATTTCGTCATGCAGAATCCTTGTTCCAGTCTAGGCAGGATGTGTATTTATAGTGTGTACCAACAATTTTTTATTAATTATCTAATTTTCTTGTTTTATTTTTTAACTAATGGAGTAATTATTGGGCTACAACTAGAGTGGACTACAACTAGCCTATTAGGAATTATTAGACTACAATTAGCAATTATTAGACTACAACTACTTTTCTTTATTTAGGCTACACTTCTAGCAACTACTACTACTAACATTCAGGGTGAGGACTTGTGTAAAAAATTGATCTCAAGTCACGTGTTCCCAAAGGTTGGTTTGGTTTGATTCGGTTGGTTTAATTTGAAACAAATGCAAAAACAATAATATAGGTACTAACAGCCTTCTCAGTTTAAATGTTTATGTTTTTCCACCCAGTCATTAGGCACCAACAAACATCATTGCAGATTCATTAATAAGGCGATTTCTGTTGCCGCGAACGTGCCGAGCGTTAGCCGCATGATGCTTTTATGTATTACGTAACTTGT